>NC_054707.1:23689344-23721844 GCF_016097555.1 Gigantopelta aegis
TCCAATTGCTAGTCTGATCACTCTTACAACTCCATTCCCGTCGTATACAACTCATACGATCGATTAGTTTGTTAATCTGAGCGCACCCGTCGTAAGTTGGGAGTAGAGGAAATTACAACGCAACAGGCGATTTGGCCAACTCCGTGGTGACAGTTGATAGTCTGTGGTTAGCATTAAGTTGCAAAATAGTCATATGACGTCAAATAGTCGTATAGTAGATTAAGATGATGAGATGTCGTTAATCGAGTATTGGTTTCCTCTTCCTAGGCTTGTACGAGATGTTAGACAATCTGAGCTTTATTTCAATTCAACTTATTTTCGTGCTTATATCCAATTAAGGTTCCAAAAAAAGAGTTTGTTTTATTTAACGACGCCACTAGAGCACATTGATTTTTTTTATCTTATCATCGGCTATTGGACGTCAAACATATGGTCATTCTGACACTGTTTTTTAGAGGAAACCCGCTGTCGCCACATAGGCTACTCTTTTACGACAGGCAACAGGGGATCTTTTATTTGCGCTTCCCACAGGCAGGATAGCACAAACCATGTCCTTTGTTGAACCAGTTATGGATCACTGGTCGGTGCAAGTCGTTTACACCTACCAATTGAGCCTTGCGGAGCACTCACTCAGGGTTTGGAGTCGGTATCTGGATTGAAAATCCCATGCCTCGACTGGGATCCGAACCCAGTACCTACCAGCCTGTAGACCGATGGCCTAACCACGACGCCACCGAGGCCGGTAATTAAGGTTCAAGCACGCTGACATGGGCACACACCTCAGTTATCTGTCCAGGACAGTGAGTTAGTTGTTAGTTGATTAGTGGTTACTGAGAGAGATGAGGGTGTAGTGGCCTTACACCTACCCTTAAGAACTCGCTCTGGGTTGGAGCCGGTATCGGGCTGCGAACCCTGTACCTACAAGCATGTAGTCTGATGGCGTAACCAAGACGCTACCGAGGCCGGTACGAGTCAAGACAAAACATTTTTTTTTATTAGAAGGAATCCTCATACCCAGTGGTTAGTCCATCTGATATCACTTGACAAGAAACAGTAATGTTTTTTAACCGATATTTCAACAATCAGACTGTTGCGTATCTCACGCCCGAGGCTTAAGCAAATATCCTATTGACAATGTGTCCGGACAATCAAAACAATGGAACCTTTATGTCCAATTTCATTAGTAAACAGGCTTTACTGTGAAAGACAACAACCCAACATTTCGATTCAGTTCCACTCAAGCAAACGCCTCGTTTGTCTTTTCGTGCAGTTGCTACTTAGCCCCACCGAGCGTGGCAATTGTGCCGGTGTCAAGTAATTTTATTTACCTTAGTGTTGTCCATTCATGTAACAACAGAAATCCCGCCAGGTGATAACTGAATAAACCTGCCAGATCAGTCACGTGACTCGATTAGGGCGACCCCTCTCGGAGTTTGGCATTAACGTGACGTAACGAAACACAGTATGTCCGCTAACGGTCGATCCTCGTATAAGTCACCCGGCACTTAAGCACTCAACTGCATCCATTTGATTGCACTCTGCGTCATTTGGTTTCAATGTGCTTGGAAATGGTATACTGAAATTTTTAGGTTTAGTGCCGTATTGAATCAATAAAGTTGGTGAATCTGAATAAATGAAATGGCGAAGAATCACTCGTGCTAAATGTAATGTAGTGGAAATATTACCATTAATGGGATACCTAACATGTGGGAACCTCTAACCACTTTCCAACCACGGAGTCTATGGAAAATAAAAATGGCCCCCATGCCCATTAGTCAGAAGAGTGATTCCTATTTCCAAATGAGGGAGTGGGTTTATTTTAAAATAAGCATTAAAATGTATTGTTGTTTTAATAATTGTTTTCATAATATTCAGGACTTTAAGAAAGTAGTAGTTGTTTAGAAACTTCTTTATTTTTTAAATTAAAACTGAGATTTTAATAATTAAAGAATTTATAAATTCAGAATTTCTAAAAAGTAATTAATTTTATCCTTAATGACAAAATAACGATAACAGCAACGAACAAACAAACAAACAAACAAACAACAATATAGCCTACAATGAAAACTTTTCAAATAAAATACATGCTTTTCAACTGGCATTATTCAAATATATTTAATACAAGGATTTTTTTCTAGGATAAACACACTATAATTTTCAAATAAATAACAATGGTTTTAATATTCAAGAATTTATAAAATAGTTTTGGAATTTTAAATTAAAACTTAGCTTTGAATAATCTAAGAATGTTTAAATTCAGAATTTCAGAAACGTAATTAATTTTAGCTTTAATGACAACAACAACGATAACAACAACAAACAAACAAACAAGAACAACAATATAGCCTACATTGAAAACTTTTCCAACAAAGTACATGTCTATTAATTTGCAATATTGTAATGTTTTAATACAATTAATTTTTCTATGACAAACTCACTATAATTTTAAAATAAATAACATAAACAAAATATTAGTTTTGTTTGGTTTTTATTGTTGTTATCGTTATAGGGCTATAATTAGGTTAATATTCTGGTTTTCATAATGTAACAGTTTCCTTAAACTTTTAATATGAAATATATTTCCAGATATGACAATTCTACAGTTCCCCAGGAATTTACAACAGGCGAACAATTATTTTGACAATTGTTCGTGAGTGCATATTCAGCGCTTTTATCGTTTGTTTTTTTACCGTGATTTATTGTAATCTATAAAAAAATGTAATCTATGCGAAAGTTTACGATGATACGATTTTTAACTGTATACGTTGTTTCTTTCTTTAAAGTCTCTTCCAGCTATTTAAAATTCTGATAGAAGTAATTGGATTAAAACTTTTTTTTTTTAATGTGACAGCGGGTTAGATAGTGCAAGGAAATAATTGGCAGTTAAATTCAAACTTATCTAAATGTATATACTAATATTTATTTAGAAAATAAAACGTATAACTATTGCGTTCGAAATGATGACATGAGGTTGGGTGGTAACAAAAGCATGTGTTATTTTACGAAGTAAGACTGGTTGGTGTGTTCTACAGAAATACAGTAAAAGTGTTTAATTCTGTTCTGTGATAAGCTAGTGGGTAAAATAAATATTGATTCCAGTTCTGTACTTCACCATTTGATCTTATCAGAATAAGCCTACAGTCGGAGGAAACAATGCTTCTCAAGGCAAGCGTATTCCTCATGATCATGATTCCGGGTAAAATCGACCGTACTGAAGTGTCTACAGTTATATTTGGCCCAGACTAAAACCAGTATAAACGCCAGTAGACAAAATCTTCAGTCTGAAATAATGATCTTGTTAATAATGAAACAGTGAAGTGTGTGCAATTAGGTTTTAAAATTTCATTTGATTTTTAACCAGATTTACGTGTTAAATTAAAGTTCTTGCACGTCATCATAAGCACACACCTCGGCCATCGTGACCGTCTGCCCAGGAATGGATTTAATGATTATTGAAAGAGAAGGTCAGGTCAGGTCATAGGGTTTTACGTGCACATTCAGAGCAAGCTGTTGTAGCGCACGCCTGTCGTGGGCACAAGAGCCGGCCTTGGCCGGCTCCTCCGTCCATGACAGGAAAGGGGGGGGGGGGGGGGGGTGGAGGGTGGGGGGGGGGGGGGGGGGGGGGGGGGGGGGGGGGGGGGGTGGGGGGGGGGGGGGGGGGGGGGGGGGGGGGGGGGGGGGGGGGGGTTGGGGGGGGGGGGGGGGGGGGGGCGGGAGGGGGGCGGGGGGGGGGTGGAGGGGGGGGGGGGGGGGGGGGGGACAGGAAAGGTGGGGGGGGGGGGGGGAGAGGAGGGACCGCCTGCACTGGCAGGTGCAAGGGAGCACCAGCAGCCCGATTGAATCGGTAGCAGGCGGGTGGTGGTGGTGGTGGTGCTATGGAATTTGAGTGGAGCCGTTAATGCCAAAGAGAAAGTGGTGCGCAATTTTGATGAGGAAAATTTGGCGCATTTTTGAACGGTCGGTCGAAAGGTAAATGGTCGAGCTAGTATAGGTTTTGAATCAAGAGTAGCTCGTTAGTGGATCGAGAGTAGCTCGTTAATTATAGACCTTCATGATGCTGGTTGTCTCCCTAGGTTGCCCGTTGGGTCCTTATAAGAGAAGTCGGTATAGTGTTTTTATACATTCCCCAACTGAGTTCGGTATAGGCAAATGAACACAGTATCTATCAACAAATCAAACCTTGGAAATGGCAGTCCTCCTACAGAGAGAACATGAAAAATATAGTGTCCTCGGAAGTGGCGGTCCTCTTATTGACCAAACACGACATGTGAGTAGTCACGACTTTGTCAAAAACATTTCTATGACTTTGTTTTTTTTAAATATCCCTTCAAGGTTGTCGAGTTTTGTAACTTTATTAACGTGCCCTTATCCAATCTAGGTTGAGACACAAACTTTGTCAAAACGTCCCTTTGGTTTTGTCAGAACATCCTTTCGACTTTGTTAAAACTTTCTTTCGACTCTGCCTGATGCCTGATGCAGAGCTACGATTTTGATTACAATAACTGTCTTGCAGTTCATATTTAAGACTGAACGCTTAACCACTACATCTCCAATGCTGATATTTTTGTGGGACCTTTTTTTGTTTTTGTTTCTTTCTAAAAATACAACTACTGCCATTAATTTCAGACGATTACAAACAAAATGGCAGCCAGGCAATCACGAGATCGTCACGTGCAATTGGGCACAGGGTGTAAACGGAGGCGATACCAGCCACCTCCGTTGATCGTTTTACACTTCCAGCGTCAAAGTGTTTCTCAACGAGGGATAGAGTCAATCTTTTTCTCCACGCTAAGAAAAGCTTGGCGACGATACCATAATCTTCGCAAATCTTAATCCCGGCTTCCACCTCGCCGGCGATCGCTCGCTCGCCTGTTGTACAAGGGGTTCATTTTTTGTTTGTCTTCAATAAAACCCGCTGAGGGCATGTGCAGTTTTGTTGTTGTAACTTTCTTTCCATGATATAAGTGTGACCCATCCAGGGGATGGAAAGTGCTGAAAGCTCCATTGTGCCAACTCTAGGCCTATTCTCTGCCTTGGCTGGACATAATGGTGATCTATTTAGCTTGAGTTTTGTCTTTACGGGCGACAGCTTAAGAAAATCTTCGGAGCCGACAGTCTGGCGCCGTCCGCGCGCCCGGCGCTGAACGTTACCATAGCCGCGGTCCGATCCGATTGTCAGGACATTCCAATCCTGCTTTTGTTAGAACCGGGCCAAAGACTCGGGACGAAATAGTTGGGCTCCGGGCCACTGGCAGTATGTATGGCAAAATGTCCTTAATTGATGTTTTTGTTGGACATTTCCTCAAGGCTATTGCTGCAAGTCGGTGATGTGTGGTGGACGACGTGGGCACTGTGGGCGGTGACTGACCACTGGTCAAGAATTGAATCAAGCGGCTAATTCAGGGTGTAATGCAATAAAAACGTTCACACCGATACGGCCATTGTGCGTTTTGTTTGTGTAGGACTACTCAATAAATACTCAATTTAACCAAATGCTTTGTTTGAATCCGGTTCCATCTACGCGAAAACAGTAGAACAACAGATTCTTGTTTTGTTGATAGATACGTATATGCGATTTTATTATTATTGCGGTCTCCTGTGACTGAATGTGACTGCATGTAGGCTATGTTTTCATGATGTGTCTCTTGACAAAGTTCTAAGTAGAATAATACATGTAAGAACATTTGCATGTATTATGAAATACATGTGAAAATACGATATATATATATGTAAAAATTAAATACACCAACGAGCATAAAATATAATCTCCCCACCTTTCTATATCTCTGCCTCACATTCTTTGTCTCTCTCTGTCCGTCATTCATTTTACTATCTCTCTCTCTCTCTCCCTCTTTGTTGTTGTTGTTGTTGTTATGTGTGTTTGTGTGTGTGTGTATATGTATGTGTGTGTGTGTGTGTGTGTGTGTGTGTGTGTGTGTGTGCGCGTTTGTGTGTGTGTTTGTGTGTGTGTGTGTGTTTGTGTATGTTTGTGTGTGTGTGTGTGTGTGTGTGTGTGCGCGCGCGCGTCTTTTGTGTGTGTGTGTGTGTGTGTGTGTGTGTGTGTGTGTATGTGTGTTTGTCTGCTACATGGAGACTCTGACAATGTTAAAGGTATCGCCTGCAGCCAAATCGACTTAGCACCGATGATCATCGCTGGGTTCATTAGTCTGTTTCTCGTTCCAGCCAGTGCTCTACAGGTGATGTAACAAAAGCCGTGGTATGTACTATCCTGTCTTTGGGATGGTGCATATAAAATATCTCTAATCCTGCTAATCGAAAATGGTACTTTCTAGGAGTGACGACACCATGTTTTGTATTTCATTATCGGCGTGGACGTTCTAGCTTCTGTACCATGTGTTCAACTACCAGAGTCGTGTTCAATGCTAGGGATCAGACTACTAACTGCCAGCAGAAAGTTGACCAACTCGACGTTTGCGTTGTAATTTCCACAACTCCCGACTTACGACGGGTTCACTCAGACTAACAACTCAATCTAATTAAAATTAGCTCCACTATTACATGTGGATCTAAAGACAGCCAGTTGGAGCTCATGTCCACCAATCAAAACCTTACTTGCAGAATCCTGCCAGTGATTTAAAACTAACAACACTGCGTAGTCCCCAATGTCCAGGTAACATTTCGTCTGTAAATAATAATTTAAATATTGACCAATCACACTTCGCCTTTTATAACGTTATTTGGGAGCATACAAATTCTAAAAATATCGGGCGAGTCTATTTTAGTGGCCGCAGTACAGCGAACCATACCAATACGTACGGGGTGGGTTGTCAGTCTTCAATTTTACATTAAATTTTTTTTTTTTATTTATAAAATTTTAAAAAACGAAATCAGTCTTCAGTTTTACATTACAAATTATTTATTTTATAAAATAAAACATGTTTTAAGGCATTCGTAATTCACACGAAACATGTCGTATACCCTCAGGATAATTCGGAATGTTTTCAAATTATTTTTAAATCACTGTCAGGTTCTGCAAGTAAGGTTTTGATTGGTGGACATGAGCTCCAACTGGCTGTCTTTAGATCCACATGTAATAGTGGAGCTAATTTTAATTAGATTGATTAACAACTGGGCGTCGCGTTGGGTTGTAAAAGAAAGAAAGAAAGAAATGTTTTATTTAACGACGCACTCAACACATTTTATTTTACGATTATATGGCGTCAGACATATGGTTAAGGACCACACATATGTTGAGAGAGGAAACCCGCTGTCGCCACTACTCTTTTCGATTAGCAGCAAGGGATCTTTTATATGCACCATCCCACAGACAGGGTAGTACATACCACGGCCTTTGATATGCCAGTCGTGGTGCCCTGGCTGGAACGAGAAATAGCCCAATGGGCCCACCGACGGGGATCGATCCCAGACCGACCGCGCATCGAGCGAGCGCTTTACCACTGGGCTACGTCTCGACCCGTTGAGTTGTGACTGCGCGCTCAGACTAGCAACAAATTGGTTTTTTGAATCGGATACGACGTAGTAAGAACGCTCAGACTAGCCACTGGACAGTCGTAGAAGTCGTGACAGCAGAAAGTTGCCCAACTTTCTGCTAGTAGTTGGTAGTTTTAGCCTAGCATTACATATGATGTTCATATATTCAGTGAGATTAGGATCGTTCCAATGCTTTCTAACAAATTCCTATGTATTGATAAAACAATATATTATAAAATCCAGTTTGAGATGGTACAAAGATTGGGAGGAAACAAAACGTTGGAGATTTCTGTAGGGTTTTCTGTTTTTCACTCCACTTGACGTCTAGAGCATTAATTGATTAATTAATCATCAGCTACTTCATGTCAAATATTTAATAATTCTGACAAGAGTTTTTAGACGAAACATGTTACGTTTTTCCATTTTATATGCATATTCCCACAAATAAGAAAACGCATACAACAGCCTTTGATATACCAGTCGACTGTATACCCTTGTATACATTTGTTTTCGTTTGTTATTTATTATCCCCCCCCCCCCCCCCGAATACATCCAGTTATACAAAATCAGTTATGCTCGGCCCAGACTACCAACTGCCAGAAGAAAGTTGGCCAACTTTCTGTTGTCACGACTTCTCCGAGTATTCAGTTGCTAGTCTGAGCGCTCTTACAATTCGATTCTCCCCGTATAACCAATTAGTTGTTAATCTGAGCGCACCCGTCGAAAGTCGGCAGTTGTGGAAATTACAACGCAACCGTTGAGTTGGCCAACCTTTTACTGGCAGTTGGTAGTCTGAACCTAGCATAAAATGCATATTTTAAAACATTCTTATATACCTTTTAGAACTACAAATATGACTGCTGCGTTTTTCTGTGGAATTCAGTATATAAGATAAAAAAAAATTAATGTTGTCCTCCCACGCCATATAACCGTAAATAAAATTTGCTGAGTGCGTCGTTAAATAAACCATTTCCTTCAATAACTCTCTCACAAGTCCCCCCCAAACAAACAAATAAACAAATACCCTCTCTTGAAGAAAAGAAAAAAAATCTAACAGAACAAAACGTTAATTTTGTGGTTAGTTGTTAGTAGAGAAATGATACATTCGGTGTTACGCTTCATCTACTGAGATGCGAACCCAGAAGCTACCAGACTTAAAACGGACATATGAACAACTCCGCAACATAGGCAGGTTAGTTTAGTATTGAATTTATTAGTATAAAATTTCGATCATTATTTTCCAAACTAATTAAATACTTATCAACCCACTCCACCCCTTAATTGTATCCAGTGTTTGTTTTCTCCAACCTATCCACTTTGTCACTATCGGGACAAAGTTCCTGATACGCGGTCGGTCTGGGATCAATCCCCGTCAGTATGCCCATTGGGCTATTTCTCATTCCTGCCAGTGCACCATGACTGGTATATCAAAAGCCGTAGTATGTACTATCCTGTCTGTGGGATGGTGCATATAAAAGATACCTTGCTACTAATGGAAAAATGTAGCGGGTTTCCTCTCTAAGACTTATATGTCATAATGACCAAATGTTTGACATCCAATAGCCGATGTGCTCTAGTGGTGTCGTTGAACAAATCAAACTTTTCTTTTCAAAAATACACATTAGTAATTATAAACCCAATCCACTTATTCGGGACTTCTCGAATTTTTATAAAATCCACTAGCCATGGGATCAGTGATTTTTTTAATTTACTAGCCATAATTAAAAATTCACTAGCCCTACTTTACTTTAAGTTAATACAATTTTACTAAATAATAGTAATAATCAGATATGTCACATAAAGAGGGAGATAGAGCTTAAAACACTAACATTGGGGGCTTGGGGTGAGTGCAGGATATTCATATTTACAAAATAGACTTAACTGCAACATTTGGCCCAAAAAATTTCACTAGCTGTCGGGCATGGCAATAGTAGTTATTTACTAGCCCAACATTGAATATCACTAGCCATGGGAATGAGGCTACCGTAATCTAGAAGCCCTGTCTGGCATGGCAATAGTAGTTATTTACTAGCCCAACATTGAATATCACTAGCCATGGGAATGAGGCTACCGTAATCTAGAAGCCCTGACTTATTGCTTGTATCCAGTGTCTATTTTCTTCAATCTCTGTCACTGTCCTCACGTTTATTTATTTATTTTCAAAATTAATGTAATGGAATGTAAACAACCTCCATGAATATATTTCAGCTATGGGTTTTTTCTCTCTCTCTATTAGTCTATAAGCATGAAAAAGATTTTGTTCGTCTGTGACAACCACGATAGGGAGATGTTTACACAATGTCTCACAGGTAGCCAATAACCGTGAAATAACCACTTCATTTTGTCAACCTAATACCCGAACTAAAAAGAACAGCAATGGAATTCGTTACAAGTCGGAACCAAGAGCGCATTCCAGAAGACCCGTGAATAAAAGAATTCCACTCAATATAACTATAGGACTCATTCGTGTACGCGTACGGTATATATCTGCGATACTAGATAGGTATATATCTGCGATACTAAACAGGTATATATGCGAAGGTACTCGAGGGGTAATAAAAGATAGAAACCAAGGCTATATGTCAAGTAGTCCACGCCAATGAAACGTTTTATGGCACGACGTTGGAAGTGTATTGCAGTGATTGTGGGCTTCCAGTGTAAAGAATTAACGGATTATCGCTAAAGCGGACCCACAGTACAATAATGCCTTTAATACGACGTGTTTCGGGTGGGCAGTGTGGGTAGGAGTAAAGCGGGGAAAGCTGATTTCTTTCTAAAATAGATTTGTTTCCGTGCCAGATGCATTACAATTCCCAGTAGGCGAAACCACATACAAGTGAAATAAGTATCCGGTGTTCCAAAATAGAATAAAATAATTATCATATATTTAATAAATTATTAGATAGAGAGACAGACAGGGAAATTGGCTCCCCCCCCCCCCCCCCCCCCCCCCCACACACACCCCAATTCTGGAGCAAAGCCTACAATTTGGGGGAAAAAACGTTACAATGTTTGGAAAAACGATACAAATAATCGAGCAAAATTAACTGGCCAGAGAGAGAGAGATATCCGTTTTTGTTTTTAAACTGTATTAAATGTTATTAAATCATACATACATACATACAATGGGTTCCCCCCCCCCCCCCCCCAATAGTGGTTTGCCTCCCCACCCCAATATATAATGGCTACGCAAGCGAGTATGCCTGTGTACGTACACAAAACGGACATAATGAGCCGGGCGTGAGTAACGCAAACCACGTAGATGCGATCTTACGGACAAACGCTTTGTTTATTTACCAAGGGGTTAATGTTGAAATCATGCCTAAATAATACACTCGGCGACTCTGTAAACAGCGTGTGCGATTCCCTCGTCAGAAATAACACCTCGGCGAGGCGAGTATTGTCACACATTATATGAAATGCAGTGACACGATTTCCCATTTCACACATAATTTGTATCTATTTTCCCGCTCACCAAGTAGCCTAATTAAGTGCGAAAAGCCACACTGGATCGCAATCGGCGTGTGCCGGACAAATCCCATTCTCTCATCGGTCCGAAGCGCCGTCTAGCGGCTGAAATCGGCACACAATGTCCAACGATTCATGAACTAAATAGAGATTTCGTCTGGATGATGTTCTCACTTGACCCGCATAAAAAGACACTTTATAACTATTTTATACGATTTCGGATCAATTGCCATGTGCTAGTTTTGATCGTAAATCATTGTCTTACACCGAGTTTTATGAGAAGCAAAAAACAAATATTAATTTATCAAAAGAGAGAGAGAGAGAGAGAGAGAGAGAGAGAGAGAGAGAGAGAGAGAGAGAGAGAGAGAGAGAGAGAGAGAGAGAGAGAGAGAGTTCTTATTCTATTTTCATAGCTTGTGATTATTTTCATATTTATTCCATAACCGTTTCAGGTCCCGTAGTTTTTTCAACATGATTGATTAGGCCTAATCGATACTATATCCACACATGTATAAAGACAAGTCCGCAACTAGGCTAAAATTATAACTGATCGTGGGTGAGGGGGTGCATAAATCAGGACACAGTGACATAAGGTATTCTCCAATCAAAATTACACTTTTATAATGTTTTGGGCTCGGGTTGAATATAGTTGGGGTGCAATGAGGGCAGCTGCACCTCCACACATAAGCTTACTAGACGGGGGAGGGGGAGAGAGCGTGCTGGAGCAAATCCTCAGATTCGGACAAAAACGAGTGAGATATTCGAACAAAAACGAGAGAGATATTCGGGCAAAAACGAGAGAGATATTCGGGCAAACTGTAATAACCTGAGACCTTTTTAACCATGTATTTCCATCATTGTACCTCCAAAATTAGTTATAATTCATGTAAAAATGCGCAATGATTCGTTTTGCAACCCTATATTATAAATGTTTGGCAGTAATGTTAATATGAATAAATGTTGTTATCCTGATTCGTGCATTTTCTTTTCATTCTGGCAAAAACTAGCCTCCCATCTCCCTCCCTCCCCCTACAAATAAATACAAAACATTATATCCTTTTGCGGCTATCTGAAAACGACCCATTACGATGCCTTGAATGTTTCTGTACTTATTTTGAATGTTTCTGTACTTATTTTTAAACTAGATACAGCTCTGAAATGGATAGAGGATGTGGATGACATCTTAAAAACTGAAAACAAGTTTTGAATAGCACACGAGACCTTCAACAAAAACAACAACAACAAGAAGAACAACAACGCCATTTCTGCACTCTTGGTCACATCTTACTTTCACCGCAGAACTGTAAAAAAAACCCCAAAAACCCAACCCAGAAGCGGACCGAAGACCCGCGGTCCTTCTTGTCTTGTGTCGCCTGTCGACGCTATTTTTATTAATAAGTCTATGATTTATACAGCCGACACTTCGGCTCCAGTTTAAGAATCGTAATTCAATTGCGCATTGATACTCGCTGAAGAGTTCCGCGCCGTCAATCGGTGGCGATACAAACAAGAGGCAACCCGAAGTGTTAAGAAACACGCGTTGGGGAAGCCGCGAGGGGGTCAAGTTTTTGTTGCGAGCTATATAAAATTCTATAAAATCGATCGCTCAATCACGGAATGACAAATATGCCGGTGTCGCTTTGATGTTTATTGGAGGTTTATTTTTCAAAAACTGAGCGAGTGGTGTTTGGCTTTCTGTGGGCGAACGAAGTCTTGTGCCAGGCAGTGCATGCGTTAGGTTCAGCTGGTACACGAAAGAAAACCAAGCAGGATGTTACGACCGATAGGGAGCGACGTTCTTATAAATGTTCACCCCCTTTTTTCACCTCATTTTAGGGCCGAACCTAGCCGAAAATCAATATGTTGCAGTAATACAAGTTCTTGTCCATCTAGGCCAAAGTTCCAGTCAGTGCACCATGTCTGGACTGTGGGATAGTGCATGTAAAAAGATTCCTAGCTACTTATTGAAACATGTAGCGGGTGTCCTCTCTAAGACTGCATGTCAGAATTACCATATGTTTGACATCCAATAGCCGATGATTAATAAATGTGCTCTAGTGGTGTTGTTAAACAAAACAAACTTTAGCTTTTTATCTATGCAAAAAGGGAACTTTTAAATTAATAAAGACAACTTTTTCGTATTTTCTGGAGTAGAGTGCTTCCTCCTACTCCCCCCCCCCCCCCCCGTCCCCACCCCCGGTCGCTACTATCTTTAATTTCTGGACGATATGTATGCAAAGCAGAAACGGTGTTTGGGGAGGTTCATGTGGCTCAGATTCCTTTCAGTCAATATGATTAAAAAATAAAATAAAATAAAAAAGATTGGCCATTGATGTTGTTATACTTTAAAAAAAATAGTAGTTTACGTGCCGCCATTTTCTAGAAGTTTTGTTGTTGGTTTTTTTCAAAGAAAGAAAAAAAGGTTCCCAGGCCATTAATTTTGTTATAATTTTAAAAATAAAATAGTTGACATGACGTGCCACCATTTTCTAAAAAAATTGGATTTTTTTAAGGTGAAGGGGCCTACGTATTATTGATTTATTTTTCTAGACAGAAATAGTAAAACACCATTTGAATATTTTATTGAGACCATCAGATTTTAATGACTAGTTACAAATTCAGTGACATCATTCTGTTCCATCTTTTCAAAGCAGAATATAATCATCCCATAATATACCCATCAAAATAACAAAACTCAGCTTAATTCAAGTCTGTGACGTCACTCTATTATTCTACCTGAAGATTATTTTTGAAGAATATACAACTGCTGTGACAAAAATGCATTTTATACTTCTTGTGTATTCAGGTCATGGATCTTGAAAATAACAGAAATTCACAATTCACAATTAACAAAAATTGTACATTGTAAACAAGCACAACGCTTCAGCCCACAACGCCACACATAGTGTGCTCGTGAGTTGTTTGTCCCGAATCCACACTTTTTTCGTAAAGCTCCACTACATATACCGGTGCAGACACAGGTACATGGACCTACATACTAATCTTCTGCCACCGTTCGTAAAACAATTGCAAATCAATTACCTACACGAATAAAAAAACAATTTTTATTAGTGTTACTTTTAAAAAGCCTTATTTAATAATGATTTTAAAAACAATGGCTCAACCCCCCCCCAAGACCCCCCAACCCCCCCCCCCCCGAAAAAAAAACCCCACCAACAACACACAAATATTACTAAAATGTACTATTTTTATGTTTTAAATGCATATTAATTGGATTGCAATTCGAATATATTTATACGCGTTAACTGAAATATAATTGGTACAATGTAAGAATAGAATAAAATAAAATAAAATAAATTTGAATTTAGAGGATAATACATTTTAGAAAAATAAATTAATAAATAAATAAAACGTCCTGGTAATAATTGGCATACTCGCCCACCTACATCCACACCCCCACACTCCATCGCCCCCTCACCCCACCCCACCCCACTTATACATATACCTGTGTTCTAACAGATGTTACTAGTTAAATTTTTATTTTCTTGTAATAAAAGTATCAGTATTCAATTTTTTTATTTACATTTGAGCAATACGTACAGGTCATCAGTTATATAAAAATACACATTAATAAAATACAGAAAATATACTAGAACATATAATAGGGACAGCAAAAGAAACGTGACTATTTTCAAGATCAAATTAATTCAGTTAAATGACTGACAAAATGCGTCTACAATATTTACACAAGACATTGATAATTTTAAAGGCGCAGACCCTAGTTTCAGCTCCTGAAAATGGACACTAAGTTTAGTTAATCTACAAACCTGCATCACATTTGAATAAGGGCATAACAGTGAGAAGCTAAAGTCTGTGATGTGTAAACAGGGAAATGTCGTCTAAAAATAACTAGAACTATTACTTCTCAGACGAACATGCATTTTTAGAATTATAAAAAAGTGCATTTTTTGGTATTGCAAAATCTTGGATGACCAGAGCCACTTCAGGTGTACAAACATGAATATTGTAAACAATAAAATGTAAGTACTTCGAATTTAAATCATAAAGAACGGCTCTAATAGTGAAAAATATGTTGCACTGTTTAAACACTAGGGTCTGTCGCTTTAACAGACACAAAAACTAATGATATTCAAAGTAAATAATTTAAATAAATTAAAGACAACTTAATTAATATTAGCGTTTGTTTTATTGTTCAGTATATGGTTTCTTGTGGAATTATTTGTAAAATATATAAATACACGTACATACAAAATATTTGGTAATTGGGTTAGAATACAAATCCTTTAGAACATATCATGCAATACGCCCCACATAAAGATTCAGTCAAGAACATTAGTACGGTATTTAAATAAAGGAGTAACAAAGAAACGCGTATATTTATTTATTTATTTATCCCATTAATGTTTGTGTCTGTTAAAATTATCAATGTCTTGCGACCATTTTACGCCCATTTTGACAGTATATTTACCGAATTAACTTTATCATGAAAAAAAATTAAAAAAAATAGCGTTTAATTTTTGTTGTGTCCCGTATATATGGAACAAAAAGTAGTTTGTTTTGGTTAACGACATCACCAGAGCACATTGATTAATCGTCTACTGGATGTTTAACATTTCGTAATTATGACACTTAGTCTTCAATATATACTTTCCCACAGACAGGACAGCATATACCACGGCCACCAGTAGTGGGGATATCCGAACGAAATAAAATCGTATTAAAACTTTTAATAGTAAAAGACTTCAAATTATTTTTATTTACAAGATTTATTTTGCTATGCAATTAACTTTACTCTTGTTTATATGTTGTAAAAATAAACGTACTAGTATAATGTAATACAAATTTTAAGAGAGATACAATTCCTAGAAATGTAAGTACCACAGTAATGCATGTTTTTAATCTCAGATGTTTTGTTTACAGTGTAATAATAATGTTTTTGTGTTAAAATCCCAGTCCAGTATAAAACAAACATTAACACACATTTACACTTATAAAGCGTTGCAGTATATAATTTTACAACAAAGTTCAATATCTTTCTAAAAACAAATTAATACACATTAATATGTCCATTTTGTGGGTCGTGTTTGTTTTTCTGACGATTTAGTGATCCTGTCGTCTCAAGGGAAACAACTCCAATATACCAGCTGGCATACCGGTACATCATTAGACTGCAAAAATGTTTGTTTCGTTCAACGACACCACTAGAGCACATTGATTATTAATCATCGGCTATTGGATGCATTAGACGGCAAATAAAGCTCCACACGGAAAAATTAATTATTTATACATTTTAACTGATCATGACTATAATTAAAATAATGTTGTGGCAGTGATGATCAAATTTTATTTTTTAATGTTTTATGTTTTTCTTCTACGATATTTAATGTAAAAAAAATTAGTAAATAAGCTGTGCATGTAAACGAAAATAGTGTTCATACTTATCATTGTTATTATTTCGAAGTACTTATACAGTTAATGTACTTGGTATAGCTATTACAAAATGAAGAAAGAAAATGTCAAAAATGTGTTTTACAAACAGTAAAATCAGTGAATCAACTTTCCATACATGTGTAATAATTACTATATCTAACCATATATATATATATATATATATATATATATATATATATATATATATATATATATTTTTTTTTTTTTTTTTTTTTTTTTTTTTTTTATTATTTTTTTTTTCCTTCCTTCTAAAGTTAAAACAGGTGTGACACAAGTAATTGCTCTAAGATCAAACACTTATTCCAAGATGAAGCAAAGCAATTAATATTTAGGAGTTTTGTTTGCAGGAACTAATTGTACTTTCAGTCTATTTCATTCAATTATGACATTCCATTCGGTTACAAAGTATACCTCCCCATGGATGTTGCCAATTCCGGAAGAGATTATTATACTTACATATTAAATATTAATTGTATTATATTAATAATGCAATAATAATAGAATGTTTTAAATATTTAAACTATTTGTTTTTACACGTTTTGCAGAATAAACATAAATAATACCTGTGCTAAGAATATATAATTTCGAACGTACTTGGAGTATACGTGTATTTATGTTTCATGATTAATATATATATATATATATATATATATATATAACACATACACACATGTAATTGACTATTCACGTGATAGAGTTTGTTTTAATAAAATAAAATAAAATGAACTATATTTGAAGTTGATGATACAGACATTTTAATCAATTATATTTGAATATTTAAAAAATTAATAGCGTCAATGAACGCGGTAGCTTTTGAGAAATTGATTAAACTATGATGATGATGATGGTGATGATGATGATGATGATGATGATGATGATGGTGATGGTGGTGGTGGTAGTAGTGGTGGTGGCGATGATGATGATGATGATGATGATGATGATGGTGATGATGATGATGATGATGATGATGATGGTGATGGTGATGATGGTGGTAGTAGTGGTGGTGGCGATGATGATGATGATGATGGTGATGGTGATGGTGATGATGGTGGTAGTAGTGGTGGTGGCGATGATGATGATGATGATGATGATGGTGATGATGATGGTGGTGGTGGTAGTAGTGGTGGTGGCGATGATGATGATGATGATTATGATGATGATGGTGGTGGTGTTATTATTAGTATGGTATTTAATAATAATATAATTCAATAGCATGAACCAAAACTGTGTAAATTTTTTTAATTAAAATATTTTAAGACAGACAGACAGACAGACAGACAAACGGACAGACAAATTATTTATTTACGTTTTACCTTGTTTACAGATTACAAAATAAGAATTCAACAACAATAATAAAATAATAATACAGAAATAAAAGTACACAAGCCACTTGTATGGATTTATGAGTTACTTTAAAACTATTAAAAGACTATCGGATATATTTAAAAAGTATTGTATTTACAAACAATAAAACTAAAAATTAAAACCAAAAATATAAATTATATATATATATATATATATATATATATATATATATATATATATATATATATATATATATATGTGTGTATGTGTGTATGTGTGTGTGTATGTATATATATACATATATATATATATATATATATATATATATATATATATATATATATATATATATATATATACACATACACACATACACACATATATAATATAATATTTGGCGACGTAAGATGGCAACTTTTGGCTGTAATTTTAACAAAATTTGGATGGCTTAAAAGTAAAGTTAAAGATAGTTTTGTTTAACGACACAACTAGAGCACATTGATTTATTAATTATCGGCTATTGAATGTCAAAAGCTTAAAAGTAATGACATTTTTTTTTGTCTAAAAGGTTATTAAAGAAAAGAAAGAACGAGAAACGAAAAAAACCCATATAGAGATAGAAAAATGGGGAGTCGTCAAAATATTATACTAGTATAAGTATAAATAAAAGAACAAACAAAGAAGAAGTAACATAATATTTAGCATTAGTTGAATATCAGTATGATTAGCATACATATTAATTCATTCAATGTGAATTAAGATGTCCTGTTGTGTTTATTTAGAAAATTATCATATTTAACTATTTTACATTAAAAGAGTAGACAATTTCATTTTACATTAGGGACAAAAATTCGCAGAATATATTTGTCGACTGTATTTTAGTATTTGGACAAACGCTTCGTATTGTTTGGCGTTTCAAATAGAACTGAATATTAGTATTGTTTCTTCATTGTAAAACATTTTCGGTAGGACGCAATAAATACCTAAGTGCCTAGACATCCAATAGGCAATGATTAATTAATCAATGTGCTCTAGTGGTGTCGTTATATAAAACAAACTTTAAGTGCCTACCCTTTCTCCCTCAAAAGAAGAATTAACCACACACTACACCCCCCCCCCCAAAAAAAAAAAAAAAAAAAAAAAAAAAAAAACCAACAACAACAAAAAGACAAAAACAAACAACAACAAAAAAAACCAAAAAAAAAAGCAGCAAAAAACCCAAAAAAAACCCAACCAAACAAAAAAAACCCCGACAAAACAAAACACAAAAACAACCCAAGAAAATATACTCAAACTGAAATAAAAACAACAAATAAATTATAACAGCACGTTATAATATATGTTAAACATGATAGAGATTAGCAACGCCATTTGGTAGGGGAGCACAAACTTATAAAACGAACAAAATAATGGCTAGGCACTGCTGCTTTAATTAACCATTACATGTATTAGATATTAATGTTGTCTTTAGCTTTTGTTTTAATATTTCAAAACATTGCATAACAAATTAAAAAAGCTATATAAAACAATTTTCCAAACAAACGAAAAAAACAACAAAAAAAACCTAATGTTATTTTAGCACGACAAACAAGAGAAAACGTGTTATTTTACGGATTCTAATATCCCTGCCTCTTGGTGGTCAGTTTTGCCACGTGAACCTGTTATTAAAACGCGCTTGACTAAATTACTGCAAAAGCGCTTGAAGTATTATTTACGCCCTTTGACCACAGTACGTAGGTTTAATTGTCGTTTTTAATTGGTAAGTGGTCGAGCATTCTTTGCTGGTAAAAACAGTTATTAAGACACGATTTTCGAAGCTGATTTCACGTGCGATTGCCCGACTGTAATTCGGTATTCGAGCAAGCGCATCACTTTGTTCGGGACCAGTCATTAGACAATGGCGATATCTCCCACAATTCAACGCACAGTATTGTTAAATAATGAAACGAAAAATTAGGTTTTTACCTGCGTGAATCTTCTTAGCACTTTTGATAAGCCTTAATGCCTATTTGGTCGATGCTTTCTTCCAGTCCGCCAATGAAGAAATAAAAATCTTATGAAACGAAATCAGGCAAGAACATTTATTTGTGCTCCGTTGCACCGGTTATTCGTGCATGGGAGGATATAAACGATACTTTAAATTCCAAAATTTTTCAAAAAGCTTTAAAGTACCATCTAATGTCACGAGAGGATTGTAATGAGATAAAAATTCATTAAAATGTGTTTTTCCCATGAAACTAGGATTGTTATATCATTGTTCGTGGTTGTATAGGCTTTTTTTATATTAGCTAAACTACCGTGGATGTATGAACCATATTATATAATTGAGTTCTTTGTGATAGTTTATACACCGTTTTTGTATCAATTATTAAAACTGTTTTAATAATACGGATAATAATAATAGATGCGGAAATGATTGGAGCATTAATTTGTTATTGTTATTTTTAATAATGAGGGCGAAAGAGGATATAGGAGCGGTTTTTCGATGAATTTGTTAAGTCAAAATATCACATGTATGATAAAGAACTGTTCGAGGATTTATGAACAAGGTGAAAGATGATGTACAGCCAGATAATGCTTATCCTCACATGGATTACTAAATACAAGCCATGTTACTCGTTAATCGTAAATACAAGCCATGCTACTCGTTAATCGTAAATACAAGCCATGTTACTCGTTAATCGTAAATACAAGCCATGTTACTCGTTAATCGTAAATACAAGCCATGTTACTCGTTAATCGTAAATACAAGCCATGCTACTCGTTAATCGTAAATACAAGCCATGCTACTCGTTAATCGTAAATACAAGCCATGTTACTCGTTAATCGTAAATGCAGTAAAGTTTACAGAGCTCGAACTGTAGAATTTATTACCAATTTTGAAATGCTTTTGCCGAAGAGTAAATGCTTTACTTACGGCCTATAGCAATTTTCAACGTGTAACTTTTACAACAAATAAATATCCTTTTCTCAACGTACTAAATATATTTTCTGAACTATTGTTTTTCTCTTCCATATTGTGACAAATGTAAATAAAAAAAAACAAAAAAAACAAACAAACAAAGAAATATGAAAAGAAAGAATGAAAGAAAGGAAATTGAGAATTAAAAAAATGGCAGAAAAAAAAAAAAAATTATTATCAGAAATTTTCTTTTAAAACAAATAATACTATACCCACACAAATAATACTATACCCAAACAAATAATACTATACCCAAACAAATAATAATTTAGCTTCCATTCATTATTACTTTCAATCATTGTTTATGTACCCTTTGTATCTTCAGTATACTAACATATGCAAAATTATAACAACTGTAAACGTGGAAATACGTTGAATTAAATTTTTCATTTAAAAAAACACAAAAACACCCATCTTAAACGTTCTCTTTCTATAGGCGTTTAACTACGGATCTGATTAAAATTATTGCATACATTAGGAGATTTTATAACAAGTTATATCGTTCAGACTTCAAAAAAATCTATACATATGATTTAGAATGAGATAAAAAAAACATATTAACATGTTCATCAAATAATTAATTATCTTTCATACGTCTTATTCAGGGATTAAACCAAACAGTAATATATTTTTAAAACTCATTTTACTTTCTTTTTTTTTGTTGCACAACAAATTTTATTTCAACTTTAGCGTAACACATGGGCAGCAGCTTCGCTTTATAAAGCAGGAAAGTGACATACTTTTTTTTTCTCCCACTTTCTAAAGTTGCGCCGACTTTGGCACACGATTCATTACGGTGGGTTGTGACCCCTTTTGTTTGAGTCGATAAAGCGCTTTACTATTACGCGCAATTGTACCAAGCAGATTTCCATTTGATATCATGCACTTAGTCACTAATGGCGCTCGGCTCGCCTTTGGGTATTATACGTATTTTTCGGTAATTTTTTGACCCCGGCATTCGGACGGATCATCGAATAATACGACATCAAAGTCTGCATTGTGCTTGGAGACAAACCAGAACTCAGTCGATCCGAACTCGGCCCGAGGAACGAACGGGGAAAACGTACGCCTGATTTGGGCCAAAGATTTGGATTTCTCGTAGCGTAAAAATTAAAAACCTCGAATCTTTGATCCTTGCTCCTCATAACACAACATTTGGCAATTGTTCGCTCGGGATAAAGAAACCACGATAACATAGCTGCTGCAGAATTTCACGGCCAGTGATTCCTCAAAGAGATCCCTTTTTCCAAGGTACAACCCCCTTGCCGTCTCCGCGCCCTTTACTTATAATTTGCCCCAGTGGGTGAGGACCAAGTACATTATGCTGCCTGGGACGAATTAGCGTTATCGAGAATGCGACAATTAAGCCATTTTATAGAGATAATCCAAATTTGTCGAACAACATCATGCATGAAACACAATTGCACATGACACGTTATGATGGCGGCGGGCCGCTAGTGGAGTCTGCGTGCCATACTGGAACAAGGCGCGTGCAGGGGGATCCCCAGCAGTGCCACACTGATTTCCTTGTTCTGACGTGATTCATGGGAGCTAATCAGGTATCAAATTAAAGATGGCGGCAAAAAATGAAATGCAAAAAGACGTACTGTTTACGGACATAAACAAGTATATGAAGCGATTCGTGAAAATAATTTTCTGCAGATTGTATATAATTAAAAAAAGAAAAAAAGAAACTTAGACAGGATTTTTTAAAAAGCTTTTATACGAGAATTTGATCCCGATCCCCCTTGAAAGCGAAATCTCTTTGATATTTTTTTGTTAAAGATTTAAGGATCTTGTTAATTTTCCAGTAGATCCACTATGTTTCTATCTAGTGGAAGTGAAGCATAAGGATGGAATAATAGCTAAACTAATGAAGTAGTGAACCGTATTAAGTTATGTCTCGATAAATGACGGTTTTTGATAGCAGATGAAGTGCTGGAAGTAAATGTACACGGTTTAATATTACAGAGTTAAAATTTTGTTTTGTTTAACGACACCACTAGAACACACTGATTTATTAATCATCGACTATTGGATGTCAAACATTTTGTAATTCTGACATAGTCTTAGAGTGGAAACCCATATACATTTTTCTATTAGTAGCAAGGGATATTTTATTTGCGCCATCCCACAGACATGATATCGCATACTACGGTCCAATGGGCCCATTGACGGGAATCGATCCTAGAGCGACCGCGTATCAGGTGAACTCTTTGCCACAGGGCTACGTCCCGCCCGTATATTACAGAGCTATGGACAATGGTGTTCTCCATTTTATCTTAGAGGAATTTGAGGGGCGGAATCTATCTCAGACGGCTGAGCGCTCGCCTGAGGTGATTGCGTCGCCGGATCGAATCACGTCAGTGTACCAATTCTCTAATTTGACCCCGTCTCGTGGTATGTGCTGTCATGTCTATGGGAAAGTGCTTGTAAAAGATATCTTGCTCCCAATGGAAAAACTAAATTTAATATCACAATTACTAAATGTAAAACATCCAGTAGCTGATGATTAATAAATCAATGTGCTCTAGTGGTGTAGTTAAACAAACACGCATTTTTAAACTCATCAGTTTGAAGAGATGAGTTGCAGAATGCTATATCATTTAATATTCTTATATTGCTGTTCTGTAATGAATTATGTATCTACGTGCTTCCCCCACACCCTACCCCAACATAAAACTCCAACAGGCCTGGACATATACAAATTAGATTTAGTAAAATTAACAACCTATTACAATGTTTTAAAGTGAGGCTTTACTCCGTATTGTAAAAATTAGCTTTAGTGTGAAGTTTTAAATGATATTTCATCGAAAAAAATGCATATGGTAAAACAACAACAGCAGAAAAAACAAGAAGATTTTTGAATACATTACTCTATACAATTAATCCCCTGCGCGTGCTGTAACCTCACCGTGGTGCAGGGGTGTAACGTTCTCTTTGAGAATGGCCAATGCAGCACAAATTGAAGTTTAGAGTAAAAGTCAGTATCTTATCTGTGATATTTGTATTTGTATTTTTGCACAGTTCTTTACACTGTTTTTATTTATATCTTGAATTTTTCTGTTGATGTTAATCATCACCTTGTTTGTTTCCATTACCATAGTTTGACACCCATTAGCCGATGTATTTTTCGTGCTGGGGTGTCGTTAAACATCATTCATTCATTCATTCTATACAATTAATCTGGCAAAAATAAATGTTTTAATATTTCATGAAATATTAATGTAACCATGTTTTTTTTTATTGGTTTTGATAATTCAGTTATACACTACACATATACCGCTATACTTTTGGCTAGGAAATACTAATATTCGCGTTACTCTCTTCTGTTGCTCAGTACAGCATATTATTATTATATTAACCTACAATATCTTATTATCTCCTGTAAAGCCCATCTTGTCACTGTAAAATATTGTTATTGAATGTTCCTCATATGCCGTTAATATGTAATAAAGATCTGTTCTGTTATGTTCTGTAGGGATCTGACCTCAAACTAATTAAAATTAGCTCCACCAGCCAGTTGGAGCTCATGTCCACCAATCAAAACCTTACTTGCAGAATCCTGCCAGTGATTTAAAAATAATTTGAAAACATTCCGAATTATCCTGAGGGTATACGCTATGTTTCGTATGAATTACGAATGCCTTATTTAGACCAGTAGAACTAATTTTAATCGGATTGCTAACAACACTGCGTAGTCCCCAATGTCCAGGTAACATTTCGTCTGTAAATAATAATTTAAATATTAACCAATCACACTTCGCCTTTTATAACGTTATTTGGGAGCATACAAATTCTAAAAATATCGGGCGAGTCTATTTTAGTGGCCGCAGTACAGCGAACCATACCAATACGTACGGGGTGGGTTATCGGTCTTCAATTTTACATTACAAATTATTTATTTATTAAACAAACTAAAAACTAAATCAGTATAAAATAAAACATGTTTTAAGGCATTCGTAAGTCATACGAAACATGTCGTATACCCTCAGGATAATTCGGAATGTTTTCAAATTATTTTTAAATCACTGGCAGGATTCTGCAAGTAAGGTTTTGATTGGTGGACATGAGCTCCAACTGGCTGGTGTTAGATCCACATGTAATAGTGGAGCTAATTTTAATTAGATTGGATCTGACCTCTGACCAGAGAGAGTGACGATCAACCAATGGACTGGTCAGCTGTGCTTGATCCGGTTGGTGTCTATTCATCATTGTTGATTTTCTTTTTTTATTATCTAAAACGATATTTTTATCTTAATACTAGTACCCTGAGATGTAAATAATTATTGACCAGATACTGTAATAAACTAGGTGTCCTAAAATTAATTAAAATTAAAATTCAGAAGACCGTAGATATATCTGTATAAATATATACCAAACCACACGAGGCATTGTATTATTGTATATATGCATTTATATATTACATTCTTATATTAATTATTATTTAATAGTCTCCTGTAAACCGTGTCCTATTTTGTTATGTTAAATATTGTTGTTCATATTTTCCCATTTGTCGTTGCCTAACAGCTTGGGTGTAATGAAGTTATTCTGTTCAGTCATTCATCTGACATTCTTTCACCTAACACCGTTGCTCTATTTCCCGTTCCAGACAGTGCACCACGACTGATATAAGGCCGTGGTATATGCTATCCTGTCTATGGGATGGTGGATATAAAAGACCCCTTGATACTAATAGAAAACTGTAGTTTCCTCCTGAGACTATGTCAGAATTACCAAAATGTTTGACATGCAATTGCCTATGATTAATAAATCAATGTGCTCTAGTGGTTTCGTTAAACAAAATAATCTTTAAATTTAACTTTCCTACTGACAATAGCAAGTGGGAATTTCCATGTTAGCTCATTTGGCGAGGAACTAGAGTCTCATACCGAGGATTCGTGGTTCGAATCTCTTTAGTGAAGGTTGATTTTTCCGTTACATTAAACATAATTTAATCGAATTTGCGTGTGTTTATTTATGCATGTATTCCCATTTGCGTGCTTTTATACATGTATATTAATGTGTGTGCATTAAGGTTCTGTGTATACATATATGCACATTATACTGCACCGTATATAGAAAACAATTCCCAAACGAGTTTCATAGATTTCGTATGGCAATCCAGCGAATGTTACACTTTATTTATTATCAACAAACTGTGATTTATTGAAAAACGTTAAATATGATTGACATAGCTTCACAATAGATGTCAATAACATTAAGCGATGTCAATTACAGTGACGTTGAATGATGACAGTTTTAAAAAACTGCGACTTCCGCAAGCTTGCAGCTGCTATAGTAACCCGTGACGTCAGAAATGAGCAATAACAGTTTTCAAAGCATTGTTATGATCCATGTGATAAATAGAGAATAATATACGAGTGGCCGTTAAATACCATTTATCTCACAACGAGTTGTTTTAAAAGGTATCTAACGAGCGAAAGAGAGTTTATTACGTTTTTAAACAACGAGTTGTAAGATAAATGGTATCTAACGGACTCGAAACTTTTATTCTATTTCTTACATATCCTCAAACACCAGGTTTTAAGCAAATTTTAACATCTTTGATTTACTAAATGCCATTTACAGCCCTTGCACTTACGCGTCAGACAAATGATTGTCAAGTTAACTATACGTCACACTGTAATCGAGTTCGATCGTCCTGGGTTTTTTTTATTGGATGTATGGTATTGGTGACCTGGTCATCACCTAGGAGCAGCCAGTCGTGTGTCTTGAAATTGTTAACACACGTACATGTGTAAACAAATAAATGTTATCAAAAAGAACGAATGATGTTCTTACCAAATGGCGTGTAAGAAATAGAGATTATTATTTGAGCTTGTGTATCGTACTGATTTTACGAAACGAGTGTCAGGATTTTTGTATTGCCCGAGTGAGAGCGAGGGTAATACATAAATCCTGACATGAGTTTCGTAAAATCAGTACGATTCACACGCGAGTGTAATAATTTATTTATTATCCATATTATCCCAAATTTTATTTTAATGAATAACAAGCTAGAACCATGTCAAAACTAAAAAGAGACGACGAAACGACGTCATTTTGATACGCGTTTACACAAATCTAAGACTGGGGAAGCCGCATTAAGTTATGACGTCGCTTCACAAAATTGCATCATTCGTTGTGCACATGAAATCATTATGACATACGTGGGTCATAATGGTTATATTTCCCTGAATATCTTGAACTATGTGGGTAATAAATGTCTTTATTATCCATATAGTTCACGATATAAAGGAAATTCTAATATAACTGTCATATAAGCCTTTTTGCCATTGGTTAATTTTTGTGAGAAATCGGACGATAAATGTACGCTGTCATGGGCAACCAAGATTTATCACGACAAAATTCCGAAAACTCGTCCGATATGCTGTCACTTGGCCTCACGTGTGGTTTTTTCGTTAGTATATTAATTTTGCACCTTCCATTAAATTTAAACGTTGTTATAAATAATTTTCAAAAATATTACTAACTTCAGATCAAAATGATGTTATTGCTCTTATATTATTATTATTTCGTGCCATTGTAATTTTTAACACTTCGTTCGCAGCAATGAACACTCACACTCCCCGAGTAAGGTCCGGTCGCTGATCGATCGCAACAGTCAATTCAATCATGTGTCTTATTGCCTGCTATTCTAGTCTGTGTTCCCAAAATTACACAAGCAGGTTCAGCAGAAATAGCTGTATCACAATCTGAAGTACACCATTTTTTTTTTAGAACATAATTTTTGGGACAATAAAATTGATAAAGAAGACACAATGGAAATGACTAAAGATTTTGTAAACGCAATTTTAAACAACATTAACTGCTTTAAAATATCGCAACATTTTGAAAAATTCACGAAAATAATGCTTACCATTTTGTTAATGAATATTATTTTATGTATTTAGAAAAACAGTAAGTGAAAATATGTTAGTAAAAGATATAAATATGTAGACCTACCCCATGAACATGGTTCTTGGGCAAAATTATTCCAGGCGAATTGCTCGAAATAATTCAATATGAGGTTGAAACACCACTTCACAAATGTAAACTTCAATCATATGCATACGTTTTGCAACAAAAATTAACAGCAAACGAAAAACATATGTTTAGTGTGCCCTGTATTACAATAAGTCATGTTCAAAATACAAACTACAATACCAATAAATTTGCCTTTGCTTCGCTCCTAAGTCAGTGACGTCATATCAAAGGAGAGACAAGATATATTACGTCATACTTTTACTTACGTTTTCACTGAATTAAGGAGAATAGATAATTAGGTTTTTAAAATTTGTGGGATTTCTTTAATAAAAACACATTAAAATTGCTTACAGATACTCCTAATAGGTATAGTATTATAAGGATTTATCACAAAATGTTGTGATGAATTCTTATAGTTAACAACGAAACGCAGTGATATCCCCTAGATATAACCAACATGACACATGTGTGTCATAATGATTTCACGTGCACAACGAATGACGTAATCTTGGGAAGCGACGTCATAACACAATGCTGCTTCCCCAGTCTTAGCTCTATGCAAATTGTAATGGCTTACAAAAATGACGTCATTTCGGAAAATGACGTCATTTCGTCGTCTCCTAGTTACCTTTGAAAGATTTTTGCATGGTCCTTGTTATTCTTAAAAAAACAAAAATATTATGGATAGTGCGGATAATACAGAAATTATTACGCTCACATGTGAATCGTACTGATTTTATTACATATCAATTCAATCTTAGTACATGTATAGTGATAAAGACATTTTGAAACGTGTGATAAATTTATTTTGTATCACACATATGTGCGATATGGACCGGAACTTTTAAATGGGGAATTCCCTTTTTTATTTTTACTGCAGTTAGCGCCTTTTATTTACTGACGTCATATAATTATGATTTACAAATGACGTCACATCGTATTTGAAACATTACACAAGGCTGCCGCAGAGTATGATTCTTAAGTAAATCCATAAAAAGAGTTTGGATCATAGATTTAACAAAGTGTTGTTATGACGTTAAATTAAAAACAGCTCTTGTAAAACATAAAAGAAGGTATGTAATAAATATAGAACTTCACATACGTTGTTTTCGCTTCCTATTTATTGCACTCGTTTATTTTGCGAAAGAACATACCACTCGACTACTACGTGATCTTGTGGTATATATATTTACGCAAAATAAATTCGTGCAATAAATAGGAAGTGAAGTTCTGTATATTTACGAAACTCGTGCCAGGATTCATGTATTACCCTGGATCTCGCTCGGGCAATACAAAAATCCTGACACTCGTTTTGTAAAATCAGTACGACACACAAGCTCGTGTAATAATATATGTAATGTTTTGTTTGTTAATGTTACAACAGTCTGGCGAATAAGACTCGTTGAGCGAGACCGGACAGCAGGACGGGGTGACAGACGGACACATGGCGATGTCTCTGTCGTAACAGCACTCCGTCCACAGGGATTTGACGCCAGTCAAGAGATTCCCCCAACACGCTAATCAGTCTGTCACGTGAAGTTAGGTGTTTAATGAAGCACGAAGCCATCGTCCTTATAGATGCAGTTACAAAGTTACGTAATGACGTTTTTTGCCACAATTATTTAGAAACTTTTGCTTTGAAATGTAAACATTATAGCTTCATCTATGTGTACAGAAAACATTACAACAAAATAATTTAATTTACTAGCTGAACCCCCCCCCCCCAAAAAAAAAACAACAACAAAAAAACAACAACAAAAAAAACAAAAAAAACAACAACAACAACAACAACAAACCAACAACAACCCGAAAAACAACAACAAAAAACAAAACAAAACAACCCCAAACAAACAAAAAAACCCAACACCCTCAAAACAAAACAAAACAATAACCCTCATCAAGAATCATTCGAGGACAGCTGTGCGCGATCACTTGAGGCGCACTCCATAACGTTATGCAAGGTGGATGTTGCCAATACGTTTGCTGTCTTTACGTTTGCTGTCTTTGTGCAACTCATACGTCTCTGACAGGTTCCATATCTAACTTCCGAAAGTCAACTTGCCAGCTTTGTGTGGATTCGCTTCCTTTTATAAGATTTGTTATAATCTGATACGATAGGAATGTAGTGGTACTGACCACGAAACTTTTAGACGGCGTTGCAATTTTGATATTACCGAGTCATTTATACAAGGATTATTGGTGAGATAGATTAATTGATAGTTATATATCACAAAGTTAATTTAAAAATAGCGAAATATGTCATTTTTACCATTTTATTTATTTAATTTTTTTTTTTTTAATCCCACTGCCCCTTTCCTTTTCTTCTTTGAATTCCGTCTTATTTCTTTCCGATCTGGCAACTCCTCCTATCTTTCAACTTCTTTCGCTGTCCTCCTCCACACCCCGGTCCTTGTCTCTCCAACCGCGACAGGCGTTTGTCTCTTGTGGCTATCCGTGCCACATGCCTGCCATTCCCCATCCAATTTTAGCTGTGGGCTTAGTCTGACCACTTCGGGGAGTGTTCAGTAGTTGCTTCTGGCATTGCTAAGAGACACTTTTAACCACCTACTATACATTTGTATCATTTGGCTTCTTTAACAATGACTTAAACTTAACATCATTACATGACAAATAGTAAATTGTACATAAGAAATTATATCAATAATAATGGAAATAAATATACATAATACTTGTATAAAATTAGGTATATATTAAAATAGTTAACTTTAAGATGGTCATTTATTTATTTATTTATTTGTAGAGCAGGAATTTTGTCCAAACCAAACTACTGTGTAAAGCAACTTGAGCATATTCATAAACTAATTATCGGCTATTGCATGTTAAAGATAAGAAAATTCTGACATATTTTCAGAGAAAGCCAACTACATTTCTCCATTAGCAAATAGACATCTTGTATATGCATTTTTCCAAAGCCTAAAAGAAGAAGAAGAAAAAAAAATGTTTTAAGACTTATGATAGGCTCAGTCTACCAACTGTCACGACAGAGTTGTAATTTCCCCAACTCCCGACCTAAGACGGATGCGCTAAGATTAACAACTAATTTATATTAAAAAAAAACTTACGTCACTACAAATATATCGGACAAACATTATTTGCAAAAAAAAAAAAAAAAAAAAAAAAAATATATATATTTGTGTCACGGGGATTCTATAATACCCGTAACTGAATAAAACACGATTATCCAAATCTCTCTTCTAACTGTATATCTATTAGATCTCTCTGTAACGGGCAGTTCAAAACCGCTTTGGCTCGTCTAGGTATGATCAGAGATAAGATCTTATATAAAGTATATATTATTATAGCACGTTTAGTTCACTAGAAAACACAACAAAAACACAATACACTTTGGAATCTGTATTAACCTACGCTGACAAATGTACAGCCGCAGTAGTTAATTAATAACAACAATAATAGCAACCCAGAACTGATCACTTAATTAGTTAATCTCTAGGTGTCTAGTTTACACAATATGCGAATCCCCTCACCGTGACACAACACCCACACGTGTGATAATTGAGAAACGCTTCCGGGGGAACTTAATTAATAAAGGAATTACAGCTCTATTCCTAACTGGTTAATTTTTAATTAACCCTAACTACTCATTCAGTAACCTTGTAACACAGAATTAATACTGGTACCTATCACAATAAGACAATAACCTACTGGCTAAGCTTTATATTACCAAATACTCGTATAATGTTAGAACAAAAAGTCTACGATTTACTTCGTCAGATGACCGAAGACACTGTCTAAAGAATATTGGTATAATACAGTATTAAAATATTTAAAAGTCACATCAATCACATCAAGGTTATACAACAGAGCAGAAATAAAATATTTACCAAAGTCCAACCGGACAAACGTTCCCCCGGGATACCTTCCTATCGTTCTGTCCTTTTTGCTTCTCCCAGATATCTCTAAACCCTAGCTATTTATTATAAAATCAGAAAATCGCCTGGGGGTACAAGGCGGTACCTCACGTATCATCTGAATTTCCACCTCTTCCAGAGTCGGTATATTTTCTCTGATCGTCAGACTGGCTGTCGCCATTCCGCGAGCAATCCCCTGGCCATAAACAGCACTACCGGAGATATTACGTAACCACCAGCCACATGGCCTCCACACCTGCTCTGGGTGTGTATTAGACGTACCGATCGAGGATCGTCGCGCAGAAGTATTACGTAACAAGTTGCCCACCTGGTTAAGTGCAATTTGGAACTGCACACGGCCTTCTAAAACAATTAATATCGCCACAGGCGAAAACAAAAATTAAGAGCATGTACCGTCACAATTTGCAAAAAAAATCCGCACCAACGTAAAGACGAAGGTAGGCAACATGTTTTACCAAAATTTCACCTCCGGTGTAATGGGAATATGTTCCTCGTATAATTGCCTGACTACAGTCCGTCGTAGGCGTTGTATACGACGAGAATCGTGTTGTAAAAACGCCCAGACTAGCAACTGGACAACTTGGTGGGCGTATTCTCTGATTACATCCCCCCGCATTCCCCACCAGTGAGCCACAATGAGTTTATCAAAGGTGGTATGTGCTGTCCTGTTTGCCGGAAAGTGCATATAAAAGATGGTAATGGAACAACATATAACAGATATCCTCTAAGGTTATTTTACTGAATAATCAAATGTTATGGCATTCAATAGCGATCGCCGGCCTCGGTGGCGTCGTGGCAGGCCATCGGTCTACAGGCTGGTAGGTACTGAGTTCGGATCCCAGTCGAGGCATGGGATTTTTAATCCAGATACCGACTCCAAACCCTGAGTGAGTGCTCCGCAAGGCTCAATGGGTAGGTGTAAACCACTTGCACCGACCAGTGATCCATAACTGGTTCAACAAAGGCCATGGTTTATGCT
>NC_054707.1:23726844-23751844 GCF_016097555.1 Gigantopelta aegis
CCACATTATAAAATACGACAAACCAACGCAGGGTTTGGCAATTATAAACGTAAGTTTGGGAACAGACATTGGAGAACAGGCATTAAGGAACTTAATTTTCTAATCAAGTAATAACACAAATTTGTCAAAAAGACAAAAAAGTCTTTGTTTTGATGAAAACAAATTAAAGGCCAAAAATGTAAGCTTACGTGCTCAGCAAAATGTTTTGTAAAACTTATCAACTAGAAGTCAGAGGAGAACAAAAACAACAACCCACAAACAAACCCAACAAAAAACAAACTTCCAAAACAAGAGGAGAAGAAAAGACCAAAAAAACAACCCAACCCAAACAAACAAACAACAACAAAAAACAACAATATTGTAAGTAATTTGTACAACTTTTAACTAAAAGTGACGGGGGGTGGGGGGGGGGGGGAATAAAACTCCAACACAAAAAACAACAACAATAACAACAAACGAAATAAAAACAAAACAAACAAAACAAATAAAAAAACAAAAAACATCATCACAATCTACTCTTTTCATACAAGTCACAGATCTAATAGGAGACTGTTACGTCAGAGAAGCAGCGAACTACAAAAATACAAGCTACCTGTTCTCGGCTAAACTGGAAGTCTCGATTACAATCTTCGGCGGCGTAATCTCCACTCAACGGGGTTCCGGTTATCTCGCTCCTTTCCGCTTATCATCGTCTATCTCCGCGTCATGACGATCTGCTCCTGAGACTTGCCATCTGCTTGCTCCAAATGAAGGGATTTTCGAAAATAACTTGAGGATAAAAAGAATCAAACATAATTCCAAAGAATTATAAAATAATGAAGCACAGCTTAAAATATTAGCGTGTGAAAACCAAAATAATTAGTCTATCAAACGAGTGAAACGATTTCAAAAAGAGAAACAGGAAGAAAACATGGATATATAAAATCCGAAAAGTAATTTCAAACATTTAAACGGTTTGGGATCATATTTACTTCGGAATTTTTTCTTTCCTTTTATACTCAGATTATTTTCATGGTTGTTTTTATTTTAAGGAAAAAAGAAAATTAGCCTTGCGTGTGTGATAAACCGGAAGGTTAGATTACAAATGTTATATATTAATGGTGAGTACTACCACTCCATCGTTATCATTACCTTTCTGTTTATTTATGTCTTTATTATTCCCCTCCACGTTCTGATCAGGGCACCACAACATGTACATCAAAAACCATGGTATGTGCTGTCCTGCCTGTGGGAAAGTATATAAAAGATCCCTTGCTGCTAATGTACCGGGTTTTCTCCGAAGACAACATGTCAGAATCACAAATGTTTGACATTCGGTAACCAATTATTAATTAACGTGCTCTGGTGGTGTCGTTAAACAAAACAAAACCAAATGTAACTTTTAAATCTGAGAGTCTAACTATTGAATCATTCAGGTTATCATTAACATTTAGGTAGAAGTCTACCAAGTAGCATCTCGTCTGGGTTAAAATTCGAAATGCACCACTTTTGATACAGCATATAATAGTGCCATGAAAACCATTGGTGAAATATACTAGTATGTAACAGGACTTGTTATAAAATGACTTTTTTATGTGACCAACAAATTTCTGTGATTTTGATTTGAATCAGTGTTGGTGAGTCGGGTACTACGATGCTTCAAATATATGTGGTACGCCAAAATATCAAATATATTAAAGGGACAGACCCTAGTTTTTAAACACTAAGGTATATTTTTCATTACTAGAGCCGTTTATGATCACTGAAATAAAACATTACTTATATTTTATTCTTTAGATTATCCATTTTCACAGAACCGAAGTGTTTCTGGTCATCGTGGTGTTTGTTGTACCACAAATTGCATTTTTCATATTTTCAAAAACCGCATGTGCGTCTGAGAAGTAGCGGTTTATTGACTCAAGTTGTAGTCTATTTTTAACTTCACAGACTCTTCTTTCACTCTATTGCAACTTTATCCAAATGAGTTACAGGTTTGTTAATTAACTAAACTTAGTATCCATGTTTTACGGGTTAAAACTAGGTTCTGCGCCTTTAAGCTGGCCAATTATTGTGCGGGACTGAGGTTGTTAAGGTATCTAGGAAGCTAACAGCTTGACTCCACCCCCAACCCCATCCCCACCCCCACACAGTTTCTGAAAAACACTATATTAAAGGTCCATTTTAAAAAAATAAAAAATATTGTGCCATAGATTTCCACTTTAAAAAAATCCCTGCCTGGCAATCGGGCGTACACGCCTATACCTCTACTCTCTTTACAATGTGAAACATAATAGTAACAAGAACCAATCAATCTTTAGCGTTTTGACAACATTTAATTGCCCGTAATTTGCTGTGACTGTCTGAATCCACAAATACCCAGTCTTTAGCAGGCCGCCATCACACTTACTTGGCAGCTAATGGACTGGTTTCTAACAGTGATTTACGAGTATTGACCGAAGGACGCCGATCAGTAGAATCCGCCGTACGGAAAGTAGTCCTCTGTCATAATGAAAGTCGTAGGTTAAGACATCGACATTGTAATCAATCACTCTAATTAGTGAACACGTTAATTAGAGTGACAACACTCGAAACAGGAAATCGTCTGGTAAATTGAAACTCGATGGTTTGGTCCGGAGGTCACGAAAGACGAAAAGGTGGGTCAAGGCACTGAATTGAACCGGGTTAACCCGTCGCACTGAATTGAACCGGGTTAAGTCATCGACAGCTCAAATAGATGAGGTGTGTGATCAGGACAGCGTGCTTGAACCTTAATTGGATATAAGTACGACTAAAAAATTAAAATGAATAATGAGATCCCAGCAAGGAGCTACCTTTCGATCAACCAAGTCAAATCAACCAATTAGCTCCATTTTGAATTTTGATGAAGCATTCTAAATTATGCGTCAAAATAACCTTCAAGAACTGATGCAACATGTTCTGTTTGGCTTTAACCCTACGGGACATTTGTAAATTCAATAGCACCAAAACCAACCCTCGCCCGCTACCGACCCTGGTCGGGCTGCTTGTGCTCCCCTTGCACTTGCCAGCGCGGCCGACCCCTTCTCCCACCCTCAACTCCAAACCTTTTTCTGTCCTGGACGGAGAAGCCGGTGAAAGTCGACACCTGCGCCCATGAAAGGCGTGTGCCACAACAGCTTGTTCTGAATGTGCACGTTAAAACGTATGACCTGATTTGACCTGACCTAAATGAATGAATAAGTCATCGGCCTTGAAGTAGCAGCATACCAAATAAGATCCCAACAGATCAAAGTTAAAAATGCGCCTAACTTTGAATGTCGCATTAAATAAGGCCACGCCTGCCACTGAGGAAATATGAATCCAGGTGGTCACAGAATGTAGTGACGTCACTTATTATTATAAAGATGTCCTTGGTTGTTTAACCGATTCACACTAATTAGTCTGCCAGTTCGGTACTCCAAACAATGTTTACTTCAAATACAAAGATTTTCGAGGGGCAAATAATTAATTTATTGCATTCAGTTTTTAATGCAGAGATCATTTCATAATTGCTTGAATCCAAGATGGTTTCCAAAATAGTTGCAAAAACTAATATTTTTTCGTTATATGCATCACCTAAAATCTAAAGGTTATTCGATCCATTTTCTTGATATTTTAATATCTACAAGTAACGTTATCTGAAGCATCATCGAAAATAACAATTCTTAAATTGACCGCTTTGTCTTACGAGTGCACCAATCTATTTTTGAACAATCTAGATTTAATGTTGTATTATACAGACCCAGTCTATAACCTTGCTGTAATAAATGGGCAAGTCCCACCCAACCCAATGATTTATTGTTTTGATAAAGACTGTGGAATTATGTTTTATCATTGCCATTTTTTGCCTCTTGATAACGGATACCTCATCATTGCATTCTGTTGATCATGAAAATTTGTCTCAGCAACACTGTCACCGTAGCATTGCAATTGCTTTTATATGTATCTGGTTATATATATAATATCACTTAAAGGAGTAGTAATATATTCATAAAATACAAATATCAACAACACGTATTCAATTTAACAAGAAAGAAATGTTTTATTTAACGACGCACTCAACGCATTTTATTTACAGGTTATATGGCGTCAGACATATGGTTAAGGACCACACAGATTCTAAGAGGAAACCCGCTGTCGCCACTACATGGGCTACTCTTCCGATTAGCAGCAAGGGATCTTTTATTTGCGCTTCCCACAGGCAGGATAGCACAAACCATGGCCTTTGTTGAACCAGTTATGGATGATCACTGGTCGGTGCAAGTGGTTTACACCTACCCATTGAGCCTTGCGGAGCACTCACTCAGGGTTTGGAGTCGGTATCTGGATTAAAAATCCCATGCTTCGACTGGGATCCGAACCCAGTACCTACCAACCTGTAGACCGATGGCCTGCCACGACGCCACCGAGGCCGGTCACTTTAACAAATTCACCACCCTACGATAGGTGACTAAACAATGCATACTTACAGGGAATTTCATCTTGAACACCTACATTAAATAGCCAATTGGTGAAATGTGTTAAACGTTAGTATTGAATTAGCTGCATGATTTCAGCGGAAGGAAATGTTTTATTTAACGACGCACTCAACACATTTTATTTACGGTTATATGGCGTCGGATGTCAGCGGATGCTGGCTTTACTTCGCATGGAGTAGTTACTGTTGGAAGTAATCTAAATGCCCATGAATCAGACTAAGGTTAGCATTATAAACGTTTTAGTCCAGGCCCGGTTCCACGAAGAGATCTCAGCACTAAGATCACCTTAGTGCATAAAGTAGTTATGCACTTAAGGTAATCTTAGGGCTAAGATCGCTTCGTGGAACGGGGCCCAGGTCATGTAACATTACTTACAGATTACAAAAAGGGGATTGGTTCACCATTCAAACTTAAAATTTGATTTTGAAATTATTGTTTTAGGTGATGGTAAATATATATCGTGGCCATTTCTTTGTTGTTGTTTTTAGTGGGTAGTAATTATGAATTTAAGCACTGATAAAATTATTCGTAATAGAAAATGAATGGGAGAATTGAAATCTTTTCACACTAAAACACTATATTTGAAGTAAAAAATATTATTTGGGGGTAAAATAGATTTGTAAGATTTGACCACTTGTTACTTTTGGTGGCTTTTTTCGTAGTCATCTTGTATTTAAATGATGATACAATATATCAGTTAGCCTGTCCTGGACGGAGGAATAGGCTGAGGCCGATATCTGCGCCCAGGACAGGCGTGCACTACAACAGCTTGCTCTGAATGTGCACGTTAAACTGACCTGACCTGACCTGATAAGTTAGCAAGATGTTGTTATAAATGAATTCCGTGGCCCATAAAACTTAATCACTATTATCACTAACATCTACTTGTTCTAGCTGCTAAAGTAGCGGCCATGTTGGATTTAAATGACATCGTGATGCCTTAATTAGCTTGGGGTAGATCAAAATGAATATCTTGACCAATAAACCACCATAATATACATCAACAGTTTTGATATAGGTGATAAAATGTCCGAGATATTGTCATCTGTGTGTTTGAGAGCCATTTTGAATATTAAAAAAAAAACCTCAAGGTTGCCAAGTTTGCACCCCTCGGATACTCATTCAGTACCTTCCAACGATGCAAAAACCATAAAAAATAACAGTTGTGGGTACCGAACTGCAATTAGTGGTATAATATCCGCCCGGTCCCCTCCATTATTATTTTTAGTTAGGGTTGAGGGTTAGGGTTAGGGTTAAGGTTAGGGTTGGAATTATGGCTGGGGTTAGGGCTAGGGTTGGGGTTAGGGTTGGAGTTAAGGTTAGGGTTAGGGTTAGGGGAAGGGGGGACCGGGCGGATATTTTTCCCAATTAGTGTTTGGCCAACAGACCGAATTGCTCAACTGACTTTTGATGTTTCTTTTTGGTAATAGATAAAATGTGGAAGGTTATAAAATATTACAAATACATTTTACGAGACATAAAGAAAAACATCATGAAACATCCTCTATGTATTTATGGCCGTATTTAGCGGGGTGCAAGGGCGCGGTTTCAAACACCCCTCCCCCCAAAAAAGAAACTCCAGCAAAACAAAACAAATACGGGAAAGTGGACGGGTTTTTTGAAAAACGCTTTTTTTTTTGGTATGCCCGGAGAAAACTTTCTATTACTGTGCCTTAATTCATTTTGTCCTGCCTTCCCACTTACTACAAACTCTGCCTAGATACAACCCTGATATTTAATAAATAAATAGCAAATAAATAAATAACTATGTCTATTGTGTGTGTATACAATATACTGACTTGAAGCGAAGAACGACGACGAAAGTACATTCTGTTGCTACTTTTCACCCTTCCGGAAAAGAGCCAGCGGTATTGTTGGTTGATTTGAGCCAACATTTCAGATGGCTGGCCAATAAGCACGTGTTTACACCTTTCCCGCCGTCAGCGGGGACAAGCGAACTTTAAACGACATTTTGCGCAATGTCGTACGCCTAATGGTTTCAAAATATGTCTCGAGCCCACCGATGAATTGTGTTAAATTAGCCGTTTAAGACAAGATACACGTGGCAAAAACCCGCGCAAGTTTTTAATAAAATCTCACACCCAGTAAATATTGCTTCTTCAAGCCATATGCGCTCACGGAAAGATAAATTTACCGACTGCCTTTTCGCTTTCAGTTGAAGTTCTTGCTTATTTCACTTGGCCGGTCGCGGTTTCTGGATGACGTGATTTGAAATCCATACTCGATATGGCACGAGACTTGAGTCCATTCCACGCGACTGACGAGAACCGCGAAAAGCCATCACGGGTTCGCGCAAAGAGGCGCACACGACTTCCGCTTGGCTGGACCAAACGCGAAAGTCCTTGCGTCGTCGGCTAACTCCGTAAGCTAAACCGATTTGACATGTGATATTAATGTAAACATCCGATAGAGCGCGAGTTGATTGAAGGCAAGCCATGTATAAAGATAATATTAAAGGCCAGAACTCCTCTCGGTCGAGGTAATAACGAACTGTCAGTTTGTACCACGTCTTGTTTGAGAATCTCACTCCACTGGTCAGGTCGTGTTTTCCGCCTTCTCGACTGGCACAAGGAAACGATAAAGGGTCAGCCGCACACCGCACGAAACCCCGCGATTGTTCGCCTGATGGTATTACTGATGCATCAAAGACCCGCGAAGACCCGCAAACACGACCCGAGCGTAGGTCGATCTGATAACGTCACTCATTCGGAGTTAATTTGTTTCAGTTGACATTTAAGAAATATCTCCCCTCCACCCACATCCCTCTCCACCTCCCTCGAGCTCTTTACACCTTCAATCATACTATGTATCACTTCTGTTTGTGTGTATGTGTACACGTATATACTCTCTCTCTCTCTCTCTCTCTACGCCCCCTCTCTCTATCCCTCTATCTCTCCCTCTAGACCCCCTCTGTTTCTCTCTTTCCATGTCTCTCTGTGTCTCTCTCTGTGTCTCTCTCTGTCTCTCTCTCTCTCTCTCTCTCTCTCTCTCTCTCTCTCTCTCTCTCTCTCTCTCTCTCTCTCTCTCTCTCTCCCTCCCCCCCCCCCCCCTCTCTCTCTCTCTCTCTCTCTCTCTCTCTCTCTCTCTCTCTCTCTCTCTCTCTCTCTCTCTCTCTCTCTCTCTCTCTCTTGGATGTGCGTGTTGTGTATGTAATTATGTATCTATAATATAATATACAAGATCTTTTTAACAGGTTTCGGTGCTTCTGATCGCTTCTTCGCTTTTGATCTGTACTGCGGACAGTCATCTTTGTACTTATAACAAACATATTTTTTTTATTTAACGACGCCACTAGAGCACATTGATTTTTTATATTATCATCGGCTATTGGACGTTAAACATATGGTCATTCTGACACTGTTTTTTTTTAGAGGAAACCCGCTGTCGCCACATAGGCTACTCTTTTACGACAGGCAGCATGGGATCTTTTATTTGCGCTTCCCACAGGCAGGATAACACAAACCATGGCCTTTGTTGAACCAGTTATGGATCACTGGTCGGTGCAAGTGGTTTACACCTACCCATTGAGCCTTGCGGAGCACTCACTCAGGGTTTGGAGTCGGTATCCGGATTAAAAATCACATGCCTCGACTGGGATCTGAACCCAGTAGCTACCAGCCTGTAGACCGATGGCCCAACCCTGAGTGAGTGCTCCGCAAGGCTCAGTGGGTAGGTGTAAACCACTTGCACCGACCAGTGATCTATAACTGGTTCAACAAAGGCAATGGTTTGTGCTATCCTGCCTGTGGAAAGCGCAAATAAAAGATCCCTTGCTGCTACTTGGAAAGAGTAGCCCATGTAGTGGCGACAGCGGGTTTCCTCTCAAAATCTGTGTGGTCCTTAAACATATGTCTGACGCCATATAACCGTAAATAAAATGTGTTGAGTGCGTCGTTAAATAAAACATTTCTTTCTTTCTTTCGATAAGGGGGAGTTTTGTGTTTTTTTAACAAAACAAGAAAAAAAAAGGAAAACAATGAGAGAGATACTTCGAATTATTTTTGTTCTTGTGCGACATGAACATACTCTTGAACAGAATTATGTTAAAATCTGACATCTGATAAAGGTTCGTCTTTGGAACGTATGTACACCCCCTCCACCCCCCCCCCCCCCCCCCCCCCCACCCCCCCCCCCCCCCCCCCCCCCCCCCCCCCCCCCCCCCCCCCCCCCCCCACTCACCCCTTTTGAAGTATTATATGCTGCGGACATAAATCAGTCGGTTCAGCTGAAATACGAATATAAAAAGGATCACAGATATAGACACATCTGTCTGCGTTCAAGGAGACAGATCAATCTGATTCAAATTAGCTCTACTGGTCTACCATTAGATCTAACAGCACTGCGTGGACTCCCATGTCCAGGTGACATTTCATCTAAAATAATTTAAATATCGACCAATTACACTTCGCCTTTTATAGCGTTATTCGGGAGCATACAAATTCAAAAAATATCGGGCGAGACTATTTATGCAATAGGCGAACTTGTTGGTCTATTTCAACATTAAAAAACAGGGGGAAAAGTGCAGTAATAAACTCTGGATTGTATACTAGTATAAAAAGATTTTATGGCTATACCATCACAGCTTTTTTTGCCCTCTTGAAAATTAGTTTCCAGCATACTTCGTAATTCACCCGAATCAATTCGTATACCCTCGGCATAATCCCGAATGTTTTCAAATTCTTTTCAAATCACTGCATTCCCAGTCTGCAGCTCGTCGCGGTAAGACGTGTTTGTGCACACTGCACGTCCTTTCGCGGCTCGACTTGGGGATCCTTCACTTTTGTTGTTTTTGTCAACGAAGTGAAGTTTTCTACTGGGATGTATGCGGCCATTGGAACTGATTGAACGCTGGAACGCTTCTCGTTTGGACAGTCTGCACCACCAGGTTGGATTCTGTTTTAGCGAGATTCCTTGCCTCCACGTCATTTCTCCGTCCGACTATGTTGACTTGTATTTTTCGTGACTCGTATGACGGCCATTCTGCAGAACGCCACGGTTGTTCGCGTTTAGTCTCTACATGTCCGAACCTGTCCTAGCAGCACTTCAACGTCTATTGACTGTCAATCTAGGGGTTTTCTTGACGGGATGCAACCCATCTCGTCCCTACACGCTGTACACCCTCACGGCCTTAACGAGGCCACTCACATGGACTTTAAAACTTTTAGATCTTCGTTCAAAAGTTTATGTCGAAATTACTTTCTTTTTTTAATATTATTAAATAGTCCGATCCTCTCTTCTTTCTCTATTTATTTTTGGACTGTCCTTCTAAAATGCTCCAAATTATATAAATATTCGACCGAGCAGTCAATTCTTTTTATTTCTGGATTGTAACTTCTTCTTTTTTCTTTTTTTAAAAATTCGATTAACTTTTTTTTACTAATTGCTATTTTTTAAATTCTGCCCATTTTCAAACTCTACCCCCCCCCCCCCCAGACCCCCCCCCCCCTTCCTCCCGAGTCAGGTCACCGATCTTATCTAATTTCTTTTTTTGACCACCCGATCTAATCTAGCAACCAAATTTAATAGTAGAATTTTCTTTATTAATTATATTAGAGATGCGCATCAAAATTTTAAAGGCCCACTATTTAATTTTTGGATGTAAATTTCAAAATTGTCCGCTAATTTTTTTCTGTCTCGGGACAAGCCCCTGGCTATCCAGAGACAGGCCCCGTAACGGACATGCTCGAAACACTAGTGACATATGAGCATGTAAAAATTATTCGCACTCGCACACAAATCACTGGTACCGGCCTCGGTGGCGTCGTGGTTAGGCCATCGGTCAACAGGCTGGTAGGTACTGGGTTCGGATCCCAGTCGAGGCATGGGATTTTTAATCCAGATACCAACTCCAAACCCTGAGTGAGTGCTCCGCAAGGCTCAATGGGTAGGTGTAAACCACTTGCACCGACCAGTGATCCATAACTGGTTCAACAAAGGCCATGGTTTGTGCTATCCTGCCTGTGGGAAGCGCAAATAAAAGATCCCTTGCTGCTAATCGGAAAGAGTAGCCCATGTAGTGGCGATAGCGGGTTTCCTCTCAAAATCTGTGTGGTCCTTAATCATATGTCTGACGCCATATAACCGTAAATAAAATGTGTTGATGGCGTCGTTAAATAAAACATTTCTTTCTTTCAAAAACACTCGCATGATTTTGCAAGTAAGGTTTTGATTGGTCGAATGAAAGGTCAACTGGACATGAGCTCCAACGGGCTGCTGTTAGATCCACAGGTAACAGTAATTAACCAGTGGAGCTAATTTTAATTAGATTGGGAGACAGATCAGGAAAATGCTAGCTAGGCCGTTTTCTTCTTCGTTTCCTTGTCCTCCTTCTTATTCGTCTTCTTCATTATCGTCTTATTCTTATTATTATATTAATTAATTAATTAATTTATTAATTTATTTATTTATTTACATACTTATTTTGTTTTATTTTATTTTATTTTTAACGCTTCACGTTAAATCGAGAAGTAATCAAATTGTTTGCGAGTGTTATCATAACTCCCGTGTATTTCTCCACTGGGAATGGCTTCGGTATAATGTCAATGAAACCCGCAAAGAAATAATTTGATTCCAGCTTCCCTTATTAGTTCATGAGCCGGGGGCGGGGCGTAGCCCAGTGGTAAAGCGCTCGCTTGATGCGCGGTCGATTTGGGATCGATCCCCGTCGGTGGGCCCATTGAGCTATTTCTCGTTCCAGCCAGTGCACCACGACTGGTATATCATAGGCCGTGTTATGTGCTATTCTGTCTGTGGGATGGTGCATATAAAAGATCCCTTGTTGCTAATGGAAACATGTAGCGGTTTTCCTCTCCAATAGCCTATGATTACTAAATCAGTGTGCTCTAGTGATGTTGTTAAACAAAACAAACTTTGGTTCATGAGCCAGTAGGGTTTATCAGTATCATTTTGGGGAAGAAGGAAGAAAAATGTTTTATTTAACGACGTACTCAACACATTTTATTTACGGTTATATGGCGTCGGACATATGGTTAAGGACCACACAGATATTGAGCAGCAAGGGATATTTTATATGCACCATCCCATAGACAGGATAGCACATACCACGGCTTTTGATGTACCAGTCGTGGTGCATTGGTTGGAGCGAGAAATAACGGGGATCGATCCCCAACCGACCGTGCATTAAGCGAGCGCTTTACCACTGCATTTTTAGAAAGAAGACTCATAGTAATTTTCAGCAAGGTATGAATATCTAGGATTGAAAAATAGATGACATCATTGGAATAGTGGTAGCTTTTGAGTATTATCACCCTTTTTCTGACCCTACGTTAAAATAATCATTTTAGAAATATGGCCAACACAAGGTAACACAACCTACTGTAGAATACTTTATTTTCGCGGGATCAAATTTTCGCGATTTAATGAAAATGGGTCAATTCGCGAACATTTATTTTCGCGAATCTCCCAACCCCCATCAATAAAAAACCGAAGTACAGATGTCAATAATTTTGTTTTGAAAACGGAACTTAGTTTTGCCGGTTGTTACGCTAATCTGTAGAACTAATCCTACATGTACACGCGAGTGCTATACACATAAAACAATAGTTTTCCTACTTTAACCAATCAAGACTTTATTGTCCTTATAATTGTTATAAAAACAAAAACCCAAAACAAATGAAACGAAATTTGAAGGCACAAGCTACTAGTACTCAGTAACTTAAGTTTGATTGAAACAATATTTATTGCCGTCAAAATACTAGTTCAAAACGGTTTGTGATTGGCTAACAGGCCAAAAATAAAAATAAAATTGTGAAACATCTGAACATAGCCCAGTCGGATCTTTTCACTTCCACATTTTTAATATACTGTAATAATGCATGTTTACTTCCGTCGTTGAACACGTATAGACTCTGTCCGATGAACTGATCGCTAGCACATGCGAAGGAAAACAGCATAAAGCTTTTTAGTGTTAGTATTGTTTTATTATCATATATGTACTTAAAATCGTGTTCTTGATTTAAAGTTTTAAACAGCTTTTGTGTTTTGTGGTTTGTTCCGTGACAGGAGGGAGCACCGCTTTGTTACTACTAGCCTCGTGCATCGGAAACTAATGTGGTATAGTTGAACGAGACTACATATTATTTATTTTTTTGTCGGCCTTTATAAAAAGTTTATTTTCGCGTGGAATATATTTTCACGAATTTCATTCACACGCGAAAAACGCGAAAATAAATTCCACGCGAAAATAAAGTATTATACAGTATTTCAACCCAATGCCCCTCTTCAATAAAGGGACTGCCCCAAGTTTCCTGCATTGTAAGGTATTTCTGACTAATAAAATCTTTTCACGTCTAAAAACACGTATTAAATATATTTTCTTGTTTATAATATCAGTGTCTATATATTCAATGTGGTTCTGTTCGTCTTAATATTTGTAAGAAGCCCAAATTGGATTTTGTCTTTAATTTAGTACGTCCCAATTTTTTTTATTTAGGAAATAAAATGAAATTTAACCTAGTACAAATACTAGAACGACCAGAAACACGTTTAATATACAGTTACTAATATTTTATGCGGAAAAAATATATTTGATACATAATTACAGTCGTTAAAAAGTCTCTGCTAGTCGATAACATCTTAAAAATTGCAACAAACTCAGGAATGTCCCTTTAATTAGTCACACCTGTGGTAATGTTATATATATGTACTTGTGGCCGTTGTCCTCAAATCAAGAAATATTGCTGATGGGCTGAAGTTGCGGCATAACCATGGTTAACAGCTCACGTTCACTCGCTATTGACACCCCCCTCCCTCCCCCCCAAAAAAAAAAGAAACCAAAAAAAGAAAAGAAAAAAAAGAAGAAAGGTTCTTGTAATTATATTTATAAAACTATTTATTATCTTTCCATTTCAATTAATTACTTAGATTTTTTTGTATCACCTCCATCTACCCCCATCCCCAAAAAAACAACAACAAAAAAACAAAAAACAAAAAACAAAACAACAACAACAACAACAACAACAACAAAAAAACAAAAAAACAACAACCCACCACCCTCCGCAAAAAACATACACAAATACCCCCCATCCCAAAACACCACAAACAAAGATAACAAACCAGCAATAAAATATTTATTTATTTGAGAATTATTCACTTATGGTGTATTTGGAAGCAGATCATATACTGAAAGGAAACAACCAAAGAAAAATTCAAATTCAAAGTGATTCACCATTCCGTCAAAAGAAAACCCCAAATGAGACTATTGTTATAGTCTTGCAGTCTAGTCTTGCCAAGCTAGATGAAATGAGATGTTTGTGGCCACTCTGATTTATTCCATGTCCAGACGACATTGTATTCGACCAGTCGGAATCACTGGCCGACAACTGACAGTGGCTAAAACATTCAGAAAGTCCAGTATAGTTCACGGCGGAAAGTTACGTCGGCTCTTATTAATGATGCGCTTTATACCTCGAACCAGAATAAAATCGGAGTCTTTTTGCTAATTAAATAATTACAGTTCGGACTAATTTAAAAATGTTCATAGGCCCAACACAGGTATAAGGTGCAATTAGTACTCCTCCACACAATAAAATCCAATACACCCCCCACTCCTAAAAAAAAATCAAAAAATAAATACAAATAAATAAATTAAAAAAAAAAAAAAAAAAAAAAAAAAACCCAAACAATAATACAAAAGCAAAAACCAAAATAAATAATAATAATAATAATAATAAAATAACGGAAACAAAAAAAAATCAAACATACGAGATATACCTGGAGTAGTCAGTAAGACAAAGCGGAAACACGTTCACTTGACTGGTTTATGCACTTCACGTTAAACCATATACCAGTCAAATAGTAGGCAAACGTTAGCGTCTCTTGCTGTCGATGAACGCAGAGCTGATTCCCAGCAGACGTACGCAACTGTCATGTGACCAAAACAAATCTGTTTTAAACTTTGCATCATTTCGCATTCGCACACCATATGTTTCATTTCCATGTCATTTTAATTCTTAATTTAAAATACTTTAAAATACCTTCTTAAGATTGAAACACTGTCCAGGGAAGACATCTCAGTTATCAGGACTGTCCGTCCAAGGCAGGGTTGGTGAAAGAGAAGTCGGTGTAGTGTCCTTTACAGCTCCACTGTAAGACGTTATATACTCTTCAAAAAAGTAGGGGAACCTGAAATATTAATGTTAATATCAACTATTAGACCGAAAATACGTTTTGACCACAGACATCGTAGTAGAGAACGTTCAGGTCTGTTTCTCAACACACCGAAACACATTCCATAGTTTACACATGCATGACACAGTTGTCCCGTACACGTGCGTGGGGTGTCATTCTCGATTTTGACAATTTCCAGGAAGGTCCATTAATCACTGTGGAACATTATTTCTGTCAATCCTTTTTCATTCTGTTGATCATACAGTTGTTATTGGGGGTTTTTAAGTCATTTTTATTGTTTGAATTTTGCGATATACTAATAAAAAAACGTCAACTTTAAAATTTCACCTTTGAGCCCAATCGTCTTCAAGATCTTTGGTGGTCACGAAACCTACTGTAATACTGAACTACCGGTTGTAATGTTTGCCCAATTAATTTTGGCAATTGTAAATTCTTATTAGAGTTCCCGTACTTTTTTTGAAGAGTATATATCACTCTATGTGGGAACTCATAGTGGGATGCAAACCCAGTTCCTACGGCTGATGACTTTCCATCTAAAATGTGTATTTATATGAAGCTGACTTGATTTTGAGCGATACATTTCCTTATTTTATAGATTGTTATAAATCGACAACAAAAAAGTTTGTTTTGTTTAACATCGCCACCATCATCGGCTATTTGGAAAAATAAGAAAGAAATGTGTGACGGAACATGCGCTTAATTTTGTTTTCGCCTGTGGCGATATTAATTGTTTCAGAGGGCCGTGTGCAGTTCTCAATACACACCCAGCCCAGGTGCGGAGGCCATGTGGCCAGTAGTTACGTAATACCTCCGCGCGACCATGGAATCTCTAGCGAACTGGCGACAGTAAGTCTGACCATCTAAGAAAAATATGCCGGCGTGGTCTCTGTGGAAATATCACTTGATAGGGGGAGGACCGCGATGTACCCACAGACGATATTCGGCTTTTATGATAAATAGCTAGGGTTTTAGAGATATCGGGGAGAAACATAGGAAGGCTTCCAGGGGGAACGTTAGTCCGTTTAGACTTGGTAATTATATATTTTCTGCTCTGTTGTATAACCTTGATGTGATTGATGTGACTTTAAATATTTTAATACTGTATTATACCAATATTATTTAGACGGTGTTGCCGGTCATCTGATGCAGTAAACTGTAGTGATCTAAATAATTATTAAAGCTTAGCCAGTCATCCTAGAGGACCTAGGTAAACTGTAGGTTATTGTCTTTATTGTGATAGGTACCAGTATTAATTCTGTATTACAAGGTTATTGAATGAGTAGTTAGGGTTAATTAAAAATTAACCAGTTAGGAATAGAGTTGTAATTCCTTTATTAATTAAGTTCTCCTGGAAGCGTTTCTCAATTATCACACGTGTGGGTGTTGTGTCACGGTGAAGTGATTTGCATATTGTGTAAACTAGACACCTAGAGATTAACTAATTAAGTGATCAGTTCTGGGTTGTTATTATTTGTTGTTGTTAATTAACTACTGCGGCAGTACATTTGTCAGCGTAGGTTAATACAGATTCCAAAGTGTATTGTGTTTTTGTTGTGTTTTCTAGTGAACTAAACGTGCTATAATAATATATACTTTATATAAGATCTTATCTCTGATCATACCTAGACGAGCCAGCGGGTATAACTGCCTGTTACAGAGAGATCTAATAGATATACAGTTAGAAGAGATATTTGGACAATCGTGTTTCATTCAGTTACGGGTATTATAGGATCCCCGTGACAAAATGTTTTATATAACGACGCACTCAACACATTTTATTTACGGTTATATGGCGTCAGACATATGGTTAAGGAACCACACAGATATTGAGAGAGGAAACACGCTGTCGTCACTTCATGGGTTACCATTTTCGATTAGCAGCAAGGGATCTTTTATATGCATTATTCCACAGACAGGATAGTACACATACCACGACCTTTGGATATGCTGGAACTAGAAATAGCCCAATGGGTCCACCTATGGGGATCGATCCCACACCGACCGCGCATTAAACGAGCGCCTGATCACTGGACTACGTTCGTCCCCGGCTATTTGGATGTCAAACATTTGGTAATTCTGACACTTAGTCATCAGAGGAAACCTGCTACATGTTTCCATTAGCAGCAAGGGATCTTTTATATGCACTTATCCACAGACAGGAAAGCACATACCACGGTCTTTGACCAGGTGTGGTACACTGGTTAGAACAAGAAAAAAAATGTATTTACACAAATAATCATTGTCGCATATTATTACAGATCAGAGTCGTAGCTTTTTTGACTCCGTAAATGTTTAGCGGTGCACCTCGAACTTTGACACGGAACTCAATGCAACTTCCACAGTTAACAGTAATGATAGCAACACTGGTTGTATTACATCTATGGTGACATCGGATGTTTCATCCACTGTTCGATACTAATTATATACGACATCAGATGCTTTTATACTCAATATTTAGCACATACTTAAAATATTGCTATTTATATTTTTTGAAATATTTGAAGGTTTCTCAGATCTACAAATAGAACATTTCTTGTCTTCAGTGGTTAATACATCATATACCTAAACTAAAAAAATAATATTAATAGGTCATAATACAATAATAAGGGAACACATTTTGTTAAGTAGGGGCGAGACGTGGCCCAGTGGTAAAGCGTTCGCCTGTTGCGCGGTCGATTTGGGATCGATGCCCTTCGGTGGGCCCATTTAGTTATTTTTTGTTCCAGCCAATGCACCACGACTGGTATATCACAGGCCGTGATATGTGCTATCCTGTCTGTGGGATGGTGCACGTAAAAGATCCCTTGCTATTAATGAAACAAATGTAGCGGGTTTCCTCTGTAAGACTATATCTCACAATGACCAAATGTCTGACATCCAATAGCCGAAGATTAATAAATCAATGTGCGCTAGTGGTGTCGTTAAACAAAACAAGCTTTAACTTTTAACCATTATGTTGATGACCACATTTAATTAACTGCTACCTTGGTAATGTCTAGGTAAAACAGAAATGTGTAGCACGAGACTGAATAGCCATAGCATCGTTAAAGTAAAGTTTGTTTTATTTAACGACGCCGCTAGAGCACATTGATTTTTTATCTTATCATCGGCTATTGGATGTCAAACACATGGTCATTCTGACACTGTTTTTAGAGGAAACCCGCTGTCGCCACATAGGCTACTCTTTTTACGACAGGCAGAAAGGGATCTTTTATTTGCGCTTCCCACAGGCAGGATAACACAAACCATGGCCTTTGTTGAACCAGTTATGGATCACTGGTCGGTGCAAGTGGTTTACACCTATCCATTGAGCCTTGCGGAGCACTCACTCAGGGTTTGGAGTCGGTATCTCGAGGCCGGTAGCATCGTTAAAGTCCTGAAACTATGGATTATGGTTTGAGGGGTAAGTGCAGGTAATTGTGCAGGGGGTTCTAGACCGCGTCGAGCGAGGTTTTTAGGAGGGTTAGGTCATGCTTCCTACGAAAATACATTGAAAAAAAAACAAAGAGAACAAAATTCGCTTGAAACTGGGATGGTGGTGGTGGTGGTGGGATGTGTGTGTGTGTGAGGAGATGGATGGAGTTGGTGGTATCGACATTAACAACACCTGTTCCCGCACATTGGGTTTGATGTCAGTATCTATTTGCTGTTATTACCATTTATGCTATGTCTTATTTTTTCCCATCAGTACAATTCATAGCTGTTACTATTTTATCTTTAGTTCATCTACATTGATAGTTTTTTTTTTAGTCTAGGAGGAAGGGGTTTGAGGGCAATTGTCGAGGTGTTCGGTACTTTACAACAATAACAATCATGTTTAGGCATACACTAGGACAGTATTATGTCCTAATAGCTGCAAAACAGACGCAATAGTAGACGTTAAATAATCTCGCCCTGTTTTACGAAACGACTGAAGCTGCAGTTAAACTTCATGACTTAGGATCGATTTTACGCTACTGAGCTTAAAGTTTACATCCGTTACAGTTAAGCGAAGTACTACAATCAGTATCTTAGTTATGGTTAAAATATTGAAAAGAAATCGTATTTTTAATTAGAGTTATTTCCCTTCGTCCGCGCAAGTAGTCTGCTGTTTGACTGTGATTGTTTCATGGCAGACAGCTATGCAGTGGCAACTATTTGACTGAAGTTGACAGGGGAGAGCATGTAGTTTGTAAACATGTGTAACTCGTTGATATTGAAGACTTGTTTGTGGTAATTCTGGCCCATGCAAAAGTAGTGCTTTTTGTGTAAAATGTGTGTACTCCGGCCATGTTTAGTAGGTGTGTTTGTTTAAACCAATATCCTGGGAGAAAGAGCTGGACAACGGGTTGTCCTTATCAGGATATGTGTCCTCCGGGCAGGCAAAGGTACATACACAAATTCATGGGCCTGCTGATATTAATAAAAAATGTTATAGCCACTAAGGCTATATAGAAACATATAGCGAAATTAATTGTGGTCTGTGGCCATCTCGTCAAGATTCATAAATATTAACCAAAATTGTTTCCCTTCGTCGGTTTGTTTAGCAGACTACTTTTTCATCATTATGTCATGTCAATCCCAAAACGATCTCAAAATAGTAGGTTGTACTATACCAAATAAACCGTATTTGGTTTAAAACACTATATGCAAACTAAAACCCATGAATACCAGCACTACAATCTTACCTCAAACTATTAACTGAAGGAAATGGAACCTTTAAAGTCTTATTTTCGATATAACCCAATGTTTCTACAACACGCCTAGCTTCGCACAAAATTGTAGCACTTAGTTTCCCCCCTGCGCGTGCTCTAACCTCATCGTGGTGCAAGGGTGTAACATTCTCTTTGAGAATGGCCAATACAGCACAATTGAAATTTTGAGTAAAAGTCAGTATCTATCTGTGGTGTTTGTGTTTTTTTTACAGTTCTTTACACTGTTTTCGTTTAAATCTTGAATTTTTATATTGATGTTGATCGTCACCTTATCTGTTTGCATTGTCATGGTGTGACGCCCAGTGGCCGATGTGTTTTTCGTGCTAGGGTGTCGCTAAACATTCATTCATTCATTACTTCCCCTGCGTGTGCTGTAACCTCACCGTGGTGCAGGGGTGTAACATTCTCTTTGAGAATGGCCAATACAGCACAAAATTGAAGTTTTGAGTAATATTCAGTATCCGTAAAATTCTGTGATATTTGTGTTTTTGCACAGTTCTTTACACTGTTTTTGAATTTTTATATTGATGTTGATCATCACTTTATTTATTTGCATTACCATAGTTTGACACCCAATAGCCGATGTATTTTTCGTACTGGGGTGTCGTTAAACATTCATTCATTCATTACTTAGTTTCACAGGTACCCCACACAGCTACTTGACACAGTGGTACAGATGAAACTACACATGACAACAAACACTCTCACATTTACTAATAAAAGAGCTTGTGGTATTAACTGCTCTATCAAAGTTCGGTGCACCTCGAACTCATACCCAGCCGGATGCCATTTGGTTTAGTACTACTAGTAGGAGCATAATTTTGGAGAGGAAAAACAACTTGATAGTATCATTAATTAGATGGATAAACACCATCATATTATATTCGCTTCATTTAAGAGCATAATATGACACGTATCACTAAATATTGCACCTTTAATTTAAAATTAAATTTTAATTTGTTTAAATTTATTTAAAATTCTAAAATGTATAAATAGCCGATGATTAATAAATCAATGTGCACTAGTGATGTCGTTAAACAAACTTTAACTTTTTGTTAGTGGTTGGTGAACGAGAAGTTGTTGTAGTAAATTTGTGGAAACCGGTACCGGGATGCGAACCCAGTACCTGCCAGCATTAAGTCCGATGGCTTAGTCACTACACCACCGAGATGAGGACAATGAACTGTCATAGATTTATATACATCCATACGAAAAATTCCGACTATCTCTCTGGTTGCTAACATCAGTAACTGAATGTAGGGCACACATGGATTTATAAAGGTAAAGCTTAAAATGGACGCCATTTTTAATAGAATAAAAATTGTTATTGGCATTCGATGTGGACAAGATGCCAACGATGTCTGTAGATTACATTTGAAGATTCTTAAAACACTTTAAAATGCGATCTTACCAGGTTAGCAATGACTGTTAAAGGGACATACCCTAGTTTTTAAAAACTAACGCATATTTGTTTACTATTAGAGCCGGTTTTGAGAACTGAAATCATACTGTACTTAGATTTTATTGTTTATATTATCCATTTCCGTACATTTGAAGTGTTTTTGGTCATCCTGGTGTTTTTAATATCACAAAATGCATTTCTCATATTGTAAAAAACCGCACGTTAGTCTGAGAAGTAACAGTTATGGAGTCGAGTTTTGGTCTGTTTTTAGAGGGTATTTCACCATTTCAAAGTCACACTCATGTTCCACTCAATTGTAACTTTATCCAATTGTGTTACAGGTTTGTAGACTAACTAAACTTAGTGTTAATTTTCACGGGTTGAAACTAGGGTATGTCCCTTTAATAGGATATACACAAAGAGGATGCTACTTTAAATTATAGATAAATGGTAGCGCCTCACCAAGAATTTTCATTTATGAAATTAAAATATATTAAAATTTTCTTATAACTATCTTAAAATCCCAACGTTTCGTTTAAAATATTTAAACTTTCCCAGGGAATGAAATAACAAAGTGCAATGCGACTAAAAACAGACAAAAACAGACTAACACCAGATGAACAGATTAAAAACAACATTATCGAAATTGGCATTAAATTGTTAAATTGTTACTTGTGATTATTTGTTAAAAACCCCCACATTTATTAATTCACATACCATTAAGAAAGACCGTTTGCATCGTTTTTTGGTTTAAAATAATTCATTCCTTGATGACATTATAAGGGAGACAATCTCTGTTCCCTTTATTCTATTTTCATTATGTCCCTTGTTCATTATCAAAACGTGTACAGAAATAATAGTGGGATCAATTCATTAATATAGTTATCTGTAAAGTTGCACATTGCAAGCCATTCAAGTCAGAGCTTAAACGCGCTTTAAAAGTCTTAGTTAATTCGCAAACCGTGAAAAGTTATTTAAGATTCTATGATGAATGTTATCAAATATCCTATAGCGACTGAGTAACTGATCTACCGAACACGCACCATAGTAAAAAAGCATATAACGACTGAGTAACTACAATAACAGTTTTAGTTTGTTTAACGACACCACTAGAGCACATTGATATAATTATTGATCATATGCTATAGGATGTCAAACATTTGGTAATTTTGACGTATAATCTTAGAGAGGAAACCCGCTACAATTTTTTTATTTGTAACGAGGGATCTTTTATATGCACCATCCCACAGACAGGATAGCACATACCATGGCCTTTGATAGAACAATCGTGGTGCATTGGCTGAAACGAGATATAACCTAATGAGCCCACGGACGGGGATCGATCTCAAACCGACCGCGCATCAAGTGAGTGCTTTTACCACTGGGCTATGCCCCGCCTCAACTCTAATAGTAACGACCGTTAAAGGCATTATATCGAGTGGTTTAAAATATTTGGAATATATAGTTTAGTTTTATATCCCACAGCAATCTACTAAAAACGTTTCTTCTAATGATATCAAGTTAAGTAGCAGAAATTGCCGGAACTCGCGAGGTTAATGTCGCGGACTATCAAATGTCAAGTGAATCGGCACAGAACGTACGAAAAAAAGAAATGCTTTATTTAACGACGCACTCAACACATTTTATTTACGGTTATATGGTGTCAGACAGATTTTGAGAGGAAACCCGTTGTCGCCACTACATGGGCTACTCTTTCCGATTAGCAGCAAGGGATCTTTTATTTGCGCTTCCCACAGGCAGGATAGCACAAACCATGGCCTTTGTTGAACCAGTTATGGATCACTGGTAGGTGCAAGTGGTTTACACCTACCCATTGAGCCTTGCGGAGCACTCAATCAGGGTTTGGAGTCGGTATCTGGATTAAAAAAGCCATGCCTCGACTGGGATCCGAACCCAGTACCTACCAGCCTGTAGACCGATGGCCTAACCACGACGCCAACGAGGCCGGTTCAGAACGTACGACTCCCATCAACTTATGCTTCGTAATTTTGTTATTATTACGGTGTAATACCACCAAATCAAAGTCCAATAGTAACATTATCTGGCAGAAGAACAGTTTGTTTCAACAACACTGGTCCAATATTGAGTCATTCTGAGACATAGTCTTAAGAGGAAAGCTGCTAAATTGAGTAATTCTGAGACATAGTCTTGATGAAAGCTGCTAAATTGAGTAATTCTGAGACATAGTCTTAAGAGGAAAGCTGCTAAATTGAGTAATTCTGAGACATAGTCTTAAGAGGAAAGCTGCTAAATTGAGTAATTCTGAGACATAGTCTTAAGAGGAAAGCTGCTAAATTGAGTAATTCTGAGACATAGTCTTAAGAGGAAAGCTGCTAAATTGAGTAATTTTGAGACATAGTCCTAAGAGGAAAGCTGCTAAATTGAGTAATTCTGAGACATAGTCTTAAGAGGAAAGCTGCTAAATTGAGTAATTCTGAGACATAGTCTTAAGAGGAAAGCTGCTAAATTGAGTAATTCTGAGACATAGTCTTAAGAGGAAAGCTGCTAAATTGAGTAATTCTGAGACATAGTCTTAAGAGGAAAGCTGCTAAATTGAGTAATTCTGAGACATAGTCTTGATGAAAGCTGCTAAATTTTCCAATTAGAAACAAGTTATCTTTATATGCACTTTCTCACAGACAAGATAGTACATGCCACGGCCTTTGATATACCTGTCGTGGGACAAGGGCTGGGTCGGGGGAACACAATAAGAGAATGAGTCCACCAAGGAGGCTAGATCCTATAACCAAAGCACCCCAGGAGAGCACTATATCGACTGAGCTAAATCGCGTCTCTTTATTTGGCAAAGTAGCCCATGAAGTGGCGACAGCGGGTTTCCTCCTTCAATATCTGTGTGGTCCTTAACCATATGCCCGATGCCATATAATCGTAAATAAAATATGTTGAGTTCGTCGTTAAATAAACCATTTCATTTCTTTATTTGACTAATGCTACTTGCAGTCTTTTATTTACATAATATGAACCACAGACATAACTGGAATCTTCCTTTACTAGCCTGCAACTCTTACTTGTCTAACTGAGTATTTACATTCTTTAAATAATGAACCGGCCTCGGTGGCGTCGTGGTTAGGCCATCGGTCTACAGGCTGGTAGGTGCTGGTAGTCGAGGCATGAGATTTTTAATCCAGATACCGACTCCAAACCCTGAGTGAGTGCTCCACAAGGCTCAATGAATAGGTGTAAACCACTTGCACCGACCAGTGATCCATAACTGGTTCAACAAAGGCCATGGTTTGTGCTATCCTGCCAGTGGGAAGCGCAAATAAAAGATCCCTTGCTGCTAATCGGAAAGAGTAGCCCATGTAGTGGCGACATCGGGTTTCCTCTCAAAATCTGTGGGTTCCTTAACCATATGTCTGACGCCATATAACCTTGGATAAAATGCGTTGAGTGCGTCGTTAAATAAAACAGTTCTTTCTTTCTTTCTTTCTTTTAATGGTACGTCAAAGTCAGATTTTTGTCCATCTGCTACTATCCCAAAACAGCAGTTCACGGAATAGACACCACATTTCAGTTATAGGGGAGATTAAACTCTTTAAAAATGTTTTCCATGACGCTTAATATCCAAGCTTTCCATCATTGTCTGAATTTTCATAATTGGCCAATTCTACCTACATTTTCAAGGTCGAATGAAGGTCATTGTTTCTGAATATATAATCTGCTGTAAATGACACAAATCATTGGTTCTTTGAATTCTTTCAACCAATATTGATCAACATTGATTAGATTATTGCTGTGGTTTATAGTCTAGATATAATATGTCCATTACACACCTCGAAGGTGCGTACACGTTTAGGCAAATAAGAGTTGCAGATCTGAAATATACACATATGTTTACATAAGAATTAATATTAAAACCTTCCCGACTCTCCGATTATAGATAAATCGACCTGGCTCCTTGATTATACGTCAAATTTTATAAAATGTATTTTTCATTTTGGGGTGTCGTTAAACATTGATTGATTGATTGATTGATTCATTCATTCATTCATCATTCATTTATTCATTAATTTATTCATTCATCATTCATTCATTCATTTATTCATCATTTATTCATTCATTCATCATTCATTCAATCATTATTTATTCACTCACTCACTCATTCATTCATTCATTCATTCATTCATTCATTCATTCATTCAATCAATCATTCATATTTCAGAAGTGGCTGGTCTGCAAGTAATAAAATATAATTTAAAAGTTCAGGAATCTCGGAA
>NC_054707.1:23756844-23789344 GCF_016097555.1 Gigantopelta aegis
ACGTAGTCCAGTGGTAAAGCGGGACGTAGTCAAGTGATAAAGCGGGACGTAGTCCAGTGGTAAAGTAGTAAAGCAGGACGTAGTCCAGTGGTAAAGCGGGACGTAGTCCAGTGGTAAAGCGGGACGTAGCTCAGTGGTAAAGTGGTAAAGCGGGACGTAGTCCAATGGTAAAGCGGGGCGTAGTCCAGTGGTAAAGCGGGATGTAGTCCAATGGTAAAGCGGAGCGTAGTCCAGTGGTAAAGCGGAGCGTAGTCCAGTGGTAAAGTGGGACGTAGCTCAGAGGTAAAGCGGGACGTAGTCCAGTGCTAAAGCGGAGCGTAGTCCAGTGGTAAAGCTGGACGTACCTCTCCTCCCGTCCTCAAGTTAGGTACGAACCAGGATATGCAACACACACCTTCCTAAATCAGTATTTCTCGTTCTAATCAGTGCACCACGATTGATATATAAAAAGGCCGTGGTCTGTGGTAAAGCGGGACGTAGTCCAGTAGTAAACCGGGACGTAGTCCAGTGGTAAAGCGGAGTGTAGTCCAGTGGTAAAGCGGAGTGTAGTCCAGCACTTGGTAAAGCGGGACGTAGTCCAGTAGTAAAGAGGACGTAGTCCAATGGTAAAGCGGAGCGTAGTCCAGTGGTAAAGCGGAGCGTAGTCCAGTGGTAAAGCGGGACGTAGCTCATAGGTAAAGTGGTAAAGCGGGACGTAGTCCAGTGGTAAAGCGGAGCACAGTCCAGTGCTAAAGCGGAGCGTAGTCCAGTGGTAAAGCGGGACGTAGCTCAGTGGTAAAGTGGTAAAGCGGGACGTAGTCCAGTGGTAAAGCAGGACATAGTCCAGTGGTAAAGCGGGGCGTAATCCAGTGGTAAAGCGGGACGTAGTCCAGTGGTAAAGCGGGACGTAGTCCAATGGTAAAGCGGGGCGTAGTCCAGTGGTAAAGCGGGACGTAGTCCATTGGTAATGCAGAGCGTAGTCCAGTGGTAAAGCGGAGCGTAGTCCAGTGGTAAAGCGGGACGTAGCTCAGAGGAAAAGTGGTAAAGCGGGACGTAGTCCAGTGGTAAAGCGGGACGTAGTCCAGTGTTAAAACGGGACGTAGTCCAGTGATAAAGTGGGACGTAGTCCAATGGTAAAGTGGTAAAGCGGGACGTAGTCCAGTGGTAAAGCGGGACGTAGTCCAGTGGTAAAGTGGGACGTAGCTCAGTGGTAAAGTGGTAAAGCGGGACGTAGTCCAATGGTAAAGCGGAGCGTAGTCCAGTGGTAAAGCGGAGCGTAGTCCAGTGGTAAAGTGGGATGTAGCTCAGTGGTAAAGCGGGACGTAGTCCAGTGGTAAAGCGGGACGTAGTCCAGTGATAAAGCGGGACGTAGTCCAATGGTAAAGTGGTAAAGCGGGACGTAGTCCAGTGGTAAAGCGGGACGTAGTCCAGTGGTAAAGCGGGACGTAGCTCAGTGGTAAAGTGGTAAAGCGGGACGTAGTCCAATGGTAAAGCGGGGCGTAGTCCAGTGGTAAAGCGGGACGTAGTCCATTGGTAATGCAGAGCGTAGTCCAGTGGTAAAGCGGAGCGTAGTCCAGTGGTAAAGCGGGACGTAGCTCAGAGGAAAAGTGGTAAAGCGGGACGTAGTCCAGTGGTAAAGCGGGACGTAGTCCAGTGGTAAAGCGGGACGTAGCTCAGAGGAAAAGTGGTAAAGCGGGACGTAGTCCAGTGGTAAAGCGGGACGTAGTCCAGTGGTAAAGCGGGACGTAGCTCAGTGGTAAAGTGGTAAAGCGGGACGTAGTCCAATGGTAAAGCGGGGCGTAGTCCAGTGGTAAAGCGGGACGTAGTCCATTGGTAATGCAGAGCGTAGTCCAGTGGTAAAGCGGAGCGTAGTCCAGTGGTAAAGCGGGACGTAGCTCAGAGGAAAAGTGGTAAAGCGGGACGTAGTCCAGTGGTAAAGCGGGACGTAGTCCAGTGGTAAAGCGGGACGTAGCTCAGAGAAAAAGTGGTAAAGCGGGACGTAGTCCAGTGGTAAAGCGGGACGTAGTCCAGTGGTAAAGCGGGACGTAGCTCAGTGGTAAAGTGGTAAAGCGGGACGTAGTCCAATGGTAAAGCGGGGCGTAGTCCAGTGGTAAAGCGGGACGTAGTCCATTGGTAATGCAGAGCGTAGTCCAGTGGTAAAGCGGAGCGTAGTCCAGTGGTAAAGCGGGACGTAGCTCAGAGGAAAAGTGGTAAAGCGGGACGTAGTCCAGTGGTAAAGCGGGACGTAGTCCAGTGTTAAAACGGGACGTAGTCCAGTGATAAAGTGGGACGTAGTCCAATGGTAAAGTGGTAAAGCGGGACGTAGTCCAGTGGTAAAGCGGGACGTAGTCCAGTGGTAAAGTGGGACGTAGCTCAGTGGTAAAGTGGTAAAGCGGGACGTAGTCCAATGGTAAAGCGGAGCGTAGTCCAGTGGTAAAGCGGAGCGTAGTCCAGTGGTAAAGTGGGATGTAGCTCAGTGGTAAAGCGGGACGTAGTCCAGTGGTAAAGCAGGACGCAGTCCAGTGGTAAAGCTGGGCGTAATCCAGTGGTAAAGCGGGACGTAGTCCAGTGGTAAAGCGGGACGTAGTCCAGTGATAAAGCGGGACGTAGTCCAATGGTAAAGTGGTAAAGCGGGATGTAGTCCAGTGGTAAAGCGGGACGTAGTCCAATGGTAAAGCGGGACGTAGCTCAGTGGTAAAGTGGTAAAGCGGGACGTAGTCCAGTGGTAAAGCGGGGCGTAGTCCAGTGGTAAAGCGGGACGTAGTCCAGTGGTAAAGCGGGATGTAGCTCAGTGGTAAAGTAGTAAAGCAGGACGTAGTCCAGTGGTAAAGCGGAGCGTAGTCCAGTGGTAAAGCGGAGCTTAGTCCAGTGGTAAAGCGGGACGTAATCCAGTGGTAAAGCGGGACATAGCTCAGAAGTAAAGTGGTAATACGGAGCGTAGTCCAGTGGTAAAGCGGAGCGTAGTCCAGTGGTAAAGCGGGACGTAGCTCAGAGGTAAAGTGGTAAAGCGGGACGTAGTCCAGTGGTAAAGCGGAGCACAGTCAAGTGCTAAAGCGGAGCGTAGTCCAGTGGTAAAGTGGGGCGTAATCCAGTGATAAAGTGGGACGTAGTCCAATGGTAAAGTGGTAAAGCGGGACGTAGTCCAGTGGTAAAGCGGGACGTAGTCCAGTGGTAAAGTGGGACGTAGCTCAGTGGTAAAGTGGTAAAGCGGGACGTAGTCCAATGGTAAAGCGGAGCGTAGTCCAGTGGTAAAGCGGAGCGTAGTCCAGTGGTAAAGTGGGATGTAGCTCAGTGGTAAAGCGGGACGTAGTCCAGTGGTAAAGCGGGACGTAGTCCAGTGATAAAGCGGGACGTAGTCCAATGGTAAAGTGGTAAAGCGGGACGTAGTCCAGTGGTAAAGCGGGACGTAGTCCAGTGGTAAAGCGGGACGTAGCTCAGTGGTAAAGTGGTAAAGCGGGACGTAGTCCAATGGTAAAGCGGGGCGTAGTCCAGTGGTAAAGCGGGACGTAGTCCATTGGTAATGTAGAGCGTAGTCCAGTGGTAAAGCGGAGCGTAGTCCAGTGGTAAAGCGGGACGTAGCTCAGAGGAAAAGTGGTAAAGCGGGACGTAGTCCAGTGGTAAAGCGGGACGTAGTCCAGTGGTAAAGCGGGACGTAGTCCAGTGGTAAAGCGGGACGTAGCTCAGAGGAAAAGTGGTAAAGCGGGACGTAGTCCAGTGGTAAAGCGGGACGTAGTCCAGTGGTAAAGCGGGACGTAGCTCAGTGGTAAAGTGGTAAAGCGGGACGTAGTCCAATGGTAAAGCGGGGCGTAGTCCAGTGGTAAAGCGGGACGTAGTCCATTGGTAATGCAGAGCGTAGTCCAGTGGTAAAGCGGAGCGTAGTCCAGTGGTAAAGCGGGACGTAGCTCAGAGGAAAAGTGGTAAAGCGGGACGTAGTCCAGTGGTAAAGCGGGACGTAGTCCAGTGGTAAAGCGGGACGTAGCTCAGAGAAAAAGTGGTAAAGCGGGACGTAGTCCAGTGGTAAAGCGGGACGTAGTCCAGTGGTAAAGCGGGACGTAGCTCAGTGGTAAAGTGGTAAAGCGGGACGTAGTCCAATGGTAAAGCGGGGCGTAGTCCAGTGGTAAAGCGGGACGTAGTCCATTGGTAATGCAGAGCGTAGTCCAGTGGTAAAGCGGAGCGTAGTCCAGTGGTAAAGCGGGACGTAGCTCAGAGGAAAAGTGGTAAAGCGGGACGTAGTCCAGTGGTAAAGCGGGACGTAGTCCAGTGTTAAAACGGGACGTAGTCCAGTGATAAAGTGGGACGTAGTCCAATGGTAAAGTGGTAAAGCGGGACGTAGTCCAGTGGTAAAGCGGGACGTAGTCCAGTGGTAAAGTGGGACGTAGCTCAGTGGTAAAGTGGTAAAGCGGGACGTAGTCCAATGGTAAAGCGGAGCGTAGTCCAGTGGTAAAGCGGAGCGTAGTCCAGTGGTAAAGTGGGATGTAGCTCAGTGGTAAAGCGGGACGTAGTCCAGTGGTAAAGCAGGACGCAGTCCAGTGGTAAAGCTGGGCGTAATCCAGTGGTAAAGCGGGACGTAGTCCAGTGGTAAAGCGGGACGTAGTCCAGTGATAAAGCGGGACGTAGTCCAATGGTAAAGTGGTAAAGCGGGATGTAGTCCAGTGGTAAAGCGGGACGTAGTCCAATGGTAAAGCGGGACGTAGCTCAGTGGTAAAGTGGTAAAGCGGGACGTAGTCCAGTGGTAAAGCGGGGCGTAGTCCAGTGGTAAAGCGGGACGTAGTCCAGTGGTAAAGCGGGATGTAGCTCAGTGGTAAAGTAGTAAAGCAGGACGTAGTCCAGTGGTAAAGCGGAGCGTAGTCCAGTGGTAAAGCGGAGCTTAGTCCAGTGGTAAAGCGGGACGTAATCCAGTGGTAAAGCGGGACATAGCTCAGAAGTAAAGTGGTAATACGGAGCGTAGTCCAGTGGTAAAGCGGAGCGTAGTCCAGTGGTAAAGCGGGACGTAGCTCAGAGGTAAAGTGGTAAAGCGGGACGTAGTCCAGTGGTAAAGCGGGACGTAGTCCAGTGGTAAAGTGGGACGTAGCTCAGTGGTAAAGTGGTAAAGCGGGACGTAGTCCAATGGTAAAGCGGAGCGTAGTCCAGTGGTAAAGCGGAGCGTAGTCCAGTGGTAAAGTGGGATGTAGCTCAGTGGTAAAGCGGGACGTAGTCCAGTGGTAAAGCAGGACGCAGTCCAGTGGTAAAGCTGGGCGTAATCCAGTGGTAAAGCGGGACGTAGTCCAGTGGTAAAGCGGGACGTAGTCCAGTGATAAAGCGGGACGTAGTCCAATGGTAAAGTGGTAAAGCGGGATGTAGTCCAGTGGTAAAGCGGGACGTAGTCCAATGGTAAAGCGGGACGTAGCTCAGTGGTAAAGTGGTAAAGCGGGACGTAGTCCAGTGGTAAAGCGGGGCGTAGTCCAGTGGTAAAGCGGGACGTAGTCCAGTGGTAAAGCGGGATGTAGCTCAGTGGTAAAGTAGTAAAGCAGGACGTAGTCCAGTGGTAAAGCGGAGCGTAGTCCAGTGGTAAAGCGGAGCTTAGTCCAGTGGTAAAGCGGGACGTAATCCAGTGGTAAAGCGGGACATAGCTCAGAAGTAAAGTGGTAATACGGAGCGTAGTCCAGTGGTAAAGCGGAGCGTAGTCCAGTGGTAAAGCGGGACGTAGCTCAGAGGTAAAGTGGTAAAGCGGGACGTAGTCCAGTGGTAAAGCGGAGCACAGTCACGTGCTAAAGCGGAGCGTAGTCCAGTGGTAAAGTGGGGCGTAATCCAGTGGTAAAGCGGGACGTAGTCCAGTGGTAAAGCGGGACGTAGTCCAGTGATAAAGTGGGACGTAGTCCAATGGTAAAGTGGTAAAGCGGGACGTAGTGCAGTGGTAAAGCGGGACGTAGTCCAGTGGTAAAGTGGGACGTAGCTCAGTGGTAAAGTGGTAAAGCGGGACGTAGTCCAGTGGTAAAGCGGGACGTAGTCCAGTGGTAAAGTGGGACGTAGGTCAGTGGTAAAGTGGTAAAGCGGGACGTAGTCCAATGGTAAAGCGGGGCGTAGTCCAGTGGTAAAGTGGGATGTAGCTCAGTGGTAAAGCGGGACGTAGTCCAGTGGTAAAGCAGGACGCAGTCCAGTGGTAAAGCTGGGCGTAATCCAGTGGTAAAGCGGGACGTAGTCCAGTGGTAAAGCGGGACGTAGCTCAGTGGTAAAGTAGTAAAAGAGGGAACAAATTGCCCTTTTAATATTGATGGTTTGGAAAAAAAATCTGGGATTAGAAAATATACTCTCTTTTATTTGCCATTTTCGTTTATTCATTTAAATATATTTTCGTGCCTATATTCAATTAGGGTTCAAGCAGGCTGACCTGGGAACACACCTCAGCTATATGGGCTGTCTGTCCAGGACAGTGGGTTAGTGGTTAATGACAGAGGAGTCGATGCAATGGCCTTACACCTACCTACTGATTAATTAAAATCGTTTTGGGTAAGAAACGGTACCGGAACACGAACCCAGTACCTACCAGTTTTAAATCCGCTGCCTTAACCACTTCGTGATCATAATGATGTAAATTAAAACATATTTTATGGGATAGGCCACCTTTGCCCGGTGACCTGCCGCGGTAGCATCTACGTAACCAACCTTGCGTGCAGTTATTTTTACTGCCCCCTCTCCTCCCGTCCTCAAGTTAGGTACGAACCAGGATATGCAACACACACCTTCCTAAATCAGTATTTCTCGTTCTAATCAGTGCACCACGATTGATATATAAAAAGGCCGTGGTCTGTGGTAAAGCGGGACGTAGTCCAGTAGTAAAGCGGGACGTAGTCCAGTGGTAAAGCGGAGTGTAGTCCAGTGGTAAAGCGGAGTGTAGTCCAGTGGTAAAGCGGAGTGTAGTCCAGTGGTAAAGCGGAGTGTAGTCCAGTGGTAAAGCGGAGTGTTGTCCAGTGGTAAAGCGGAGTGTAGTCCAGCACTTGGTAAAGCGGGACGTAGTCCAGTAGTAAAGAGGACGTAGTCCAATGGTAAAGCGGAGCGTAGTCCAGTGGTAAAGCGGAGCGTAGTCCAGTGGTAAAGCGGGACGTAGCTCATAGCTAAAGTGGTAAAGCGGGACGTAGTCCAGTGGTAAAGCGGAGCACAGTCCAGTGCTAAAGCGGAGCGTAGTCCAGTGGTAAAGCAGGACATAGTCCAGTGGTAAAGCGGGGCGTAATCCAGTGGTAAAGCGGGACGTAGTCCAGTGGTAAAGCGGGACGTAGTCCAGTGATAAAGCGGGACGTAGTCCAATGGTAAAGTGGTAAAGCGGGACGTAGTCCAGTGGTAAACCGGGACGTAGTCCAGTGGTAAAGCGGGACGTAGCTCAGTGGTAAAGTGGTAAAGCGGGACGTAGTCCAATGGTAAAGCGGGGCGTAGTCCAGTGGTAAAGCGGGGCGTAGTCCAGTGGTAAAGCGGGACGTAGTCCATTGGTAATGCAGAGCGTAGTCCAGTGGTAAAGCGGAGCGTAGTCCAGTGGTAAAGCGGGACGTAGCTCAGAGGAAAAGTGGTAAAGCGGGACGTAGTCCAGTGGTAAAGCGGAGCACAGTCAACTGCTAAAGCGGAGCGTAGTCCAGTGGTAAAGTGGGGCGTAATCCAGTGGTAAAGCGGGACGTAGTCCAGTGGTAAAGCGGGAAGTAGTCCAGTGATAAAGTGGGACGTAGTCCAATGGTAAAGTGGTAAAGCGGGACGTAGTCCAGTGGTAAAGTGGGACGTAGCTCAGTGGTAAAGTGGTAAAGCGGGACGTAGTCCAATGGTAAAGCGGGGCGTAGTCCAGTGGTAAAGCGGGATGTAGTAGAATGGTAAAGCGGAGCGTTGTCCAGTGGTAAAGCGGAGCGTAGTCCAGTGGTAAAGTGGGACGTAGCTCAGTGGTAAAGCGGGACGTAGTCCAGTGGTAAAGCAGGACGCAGTCCAGTGGTAAAGCGGAGCGTAATCCAGTGGTAAAGCGGGACGTAGTCCAGTGGTAAAGCGGGACGTAGTCCAGTGATAAAGCGGGACGTAGTCCAATGGTAAAGTGGTAAAGCGGGACGTAGTCCAGTGGTAAAGCGGGACGTAGTCCAGTGGTAAAGCGGGACGTAGCTCAGTGGTAAAGTGGTAAAGCGGGACGTAGTCCAGTGGTAAAGCGGGGCGTAGTACAGTGGTAAAGCGGGGTGTAATCCAGTGGTAAAGCGGGACGTAGTCCAGTTGTAAAGCGGGACGTAGTCCAGTGATAAAGCGGGACGTAGTCCAACGGTAAAGTGGTAAAGCGGGACGTAGTCCAGTGGTAAAGCGGGACGTAGTCCAGTGGTAAAGCGGGACGTAGCTCAGTGGTAAAGTGGTAAAGCGGGACATAGTCCAATGGTAAAGCGGGACGTAGTCCAGTGGTAAAGCGGGACGTAGTCCAGTGGTAATGCGGAGCGTAGTCCAGTGGTAAAGCGGAGCGTAGTCCAGTGGTAAAGCGGGACGTAGCTCAGTGGTAAAGTGGTAAAGCGGGACATAGTCCAATGGTAAAGCGGGACGTAGTCCAGTGGTAAAGCGGGACGTAGTCCAGTGGTAATGCGGAGCGTAGTCCAGTGGTAAAGCGGAGCGTAGTCCAGTGGTAAAGCGGGACGTAGCTCAGTGGTAAAGTGGTAAAGCGGGACATAGTCCAATGGTAAAGCGGGACGTAGTCCAGTGGTAAAGCGGGACGTAGTCCAGTGGTAATGCGGAGCGTAGTCCAGTGGTAAAGCGGAGCGTAGTCCAGTGGTAAAGCGGGACGTAGCTCAGAGGTAAAGTGGTAAAGTGGTAAAGCGGGACGTAGTCCAGTGGTAAAGCGGGACGTAGTCCAGTGGTAAAGCGGGACGTAGCTCAGTGGTAAAGTGGTAAAGCTGGACATAGTCCAATGGTAAAGCGGGACGTAGTCCAGTGGTAAAGCGGGACGTAGTCCAGTGGTAATGCGGAGCGTAGTCCAGTGGTAAAGCGGAGCGTAGTCCAGTGGTAAAGCGGGACGTAGCTCAGAGGTAAAGTGGTAAAGCGGGACGTAGTCCAGTGGTAAAGCGGAGCACAGTCAAGTGCTAAAGCGGAGCGTAGTCCAGTGGTAAAGTGGGGCGTAATCCAGTGGTAAAGCGGGACGTAGTCCAGTGGTAAAGCGGGACGTAGTCCAGTGATAAAGTGGGACGTAGTCCAATGGTAAAGTGGTAAAGCGGGACGTAGTCCAGTGGTAAAGCGGGACGTAGTCCAGTGTTAAAACGGGACGTAGTCCAGTGATAAAGTGGGACGTAGTCCAATGGTAAAGTGGTAAAGCGGGACGTAGTCCAGTGGTAAAGCGGGACGTAGTCCAGTGCTAAAGTGCGGACGTAGCTCAGTGGTAAAGTGGTAAAGCGGGACGTAGTCCAATGGTAAAGTGGGACGTAGCTCAGTGGTAAAGTGGTAAAGCGGAGCGTAGTCCAGTGGTAAAGTGGTAAAGCGGGACGTAGTCCAATGGTAAAGTGGGACGTAGCTCAGTGGTAAAGTGGTAAAGCGGGACGTAGTCCAGTGGTAAAGTGGGACGTAGCTCAGTGGTAAAGTGGTAAAGCGGAGCGTAGTCCAGTGGTAAAGCGGAGCGTAGTCCAGTGGTAAAGTGGGATGTAGCTCAGTGGTAAAGCGGGACGTAGTCCAGTGGTAAAGCAGGACGCAGTCCAGTGGTAAAGCTGGGCGTAATCCAGTGGTAAAGCGGGACGTAGTCCAGTGGTAAAGCGGGACGTAGTCCAGTGATAAAGCGGGACGTAGTCCAATGGTAAAGTGGTAAAGCGGGATGTAGTCCAGTGGTAAAGCGGAGCGTAGTCCAGTGGTAAAGCGGGACGTAGCTCAGAGGTAAAGTGGTAAAGCGGGACGTAGTCCAGTGGTAAAGCGGAGCACAGTCAAGTGCTAAAGCGGAGCGTAGTCCAGTGGTAAAGTGGGGCGTAATCCAGTGGTAAAGCGGGACGTAGTCCAGTGGTAAAGCGGGACGTAGTCCAGTGATAAAGTGGGACGTAGTCCAATGGTAAAGTGGTAAAGCGGGACGTAGTCCAGTGGTAAAGCGGGACGTAGTCCAGTGGTAAAGTGGGACGTAGCTCAGTGGTAAAGTGGTAAAGCGGGACGTAGTCCAGTGGTAAAGCGGGACGTAGTCCAGTGGTAAAGTGGGACGTAGCTCAGTGGTAAAGTGGTAAAGCGGGACGTAGTCCAATGGTAAAGCGGGGCGTAGTCCAGTGGTAAAGTGGGATGTAGCTCAGTGGTAAAGCGGGACGTAGTCCAGTGGTAAAGCAGGACGCAGTCCAGTGGTAAAGCTGGGCGTAATCCAGTGGTAAAGCGGGACGTAGTCCAGTGGTAAAGCGGGACGTAGTCCAGTGATAAAGCGGGACGTAGTCCAATGGTAAAGTGGTAAAGCGGGACGTAGTCCAGTGGTAAAGCGGGACGTAGTCCAGTGGTAAAGCGGGACGTAGCTCAGTGGTAAAGTGGTAAAGCGGGACGTAGTCCAGTGGTAAAGCGGGGCGTAGTCCAGTGGTAAAGCGGGACGTAGTCCAGTGGTAAAGCGGGACGTAGCTCAGTGGTAAAGTAGTAAAGCAGGACGTAGTCCAGTGGTAAAGCGGAGCGTAGTCCAGTGGTAAAGCAGAGCTTTGTCCAGTGGTAACGCGGGACGTAATCCAGTGGTAAAGCGGGACATAGCTCAGAAGTAAAATGGTAAAGCGGGACGTAGTCCAGTGGTAAAGCGGGACGTACCTCAGTGGTAAAGTGGTAAAAAAAAGTAAAGTTTGTTTTATTTAACGACGCCACTAGAGCACATTGATTTTTAATCTTATCATCGGCTATTGGACGTCAAACATATGGTCATTCTGACACTGTTTTTAGAGGAAACCCGCTGTCGCCACATAGGTTACTCTTCTTTACCACAGGCAGCAAGGGATCTTTTATTTGCACTTCCCACAGGCAGGATTGCACAAACCATGGCCTTTGTTGAACCAGTTATGGATCACTGGTCGGTGCAAGTGGTTTACACCTACCCATTGAGCCTTGCGGAGCACTCACTCAGGGTTTGGAGTCGGTATCTGGATTAAAAATCCCATGCCTCGACTGGGATCCGAACCCAGTACCTACCATCCTGTAGACCGATGGCCTGCCACGACGCCACCGAGGCCGGTGGTAAAGTGGTAATGCGGGACGTAGTCCAGTGGTAAAGCGGGAATTAGTCCAGTGGTAAAGTGGTAAACCGGGACGTAGTCCAGTGGTAATGCGGAGCGTAGTCCAGTTGTAAAGCGGAGCGTTGTCCAGTGGTAAAGCGGGACGTAGCTCAGAGGTAAAGTGGTAAAGCGGGACGTAGTCCAGTGGTAAAGCGGAGCACAGTCAAGTGCTAAAGCGGAGCGTAGTCTAGTGGTAAAGTGGGGCGTAATCCAGTGGTAAAGCGGGACGTAGTCCAGTGGTAAAGCGGGACGTAGTCCAGTGATAAAGTGGGACGTAGTCCAATGGTAAAGTGGTAAAGCGGGACGTAGTCCAGTGGTAAAGCGGGACGTAGTCCAGTGGTAAAGCGGGACGTAGCTCAGTGGTAAAGTGGTAAAGCGGGACGTAGTCCAATGGTAAAGCGGGATGTAGTCCAATGGTAAAGCGGAGCGTAGTCCAGTGGTAAATCGGGATGTAGTCCAATGGTAAAGCGGAGCGTAGTCCAGTGGTAAAGCGGAGCGTAGTCCAGTGGTAAAGTGGGACGTAGCTCAGAGGTAAAGCGGGACGTAGTCCAGTGGTAAAGCGGAGCACAGTCCAGTGCTAAAGCGGATCGTAGTCCAGTGGTAAAGCGGGACGTAGCTCAGTGGTAAAGTGGTAAAGCCGGACGTAGTCCAGTGGTAAAGCAGGACGCAGTCCAGTGGTAAAGCGGGGCGTAATCCAGTGGTAAAGCGGGACGTAGTCCAGTGGTAAAGCGGGACGTAGTCCAGTAATAAAGCGGGACGTAGTCCGATGGTAAAGTGGTAAAGCGGGACGTAGTCCAGTGGTAAAGCGGGACGTAGTCCAGTGGTAAAGCGGGACGTAGCTCAGTGGTAAAGTGGTAAAGCGGGACGTAGTCCAGTGGTAAAGCGGGGCGTAGTCCAGTGATAAAGCGTGAAGTAGTCCAGTGGTAAAGCGGGACGTAGCTCAGTGGTAAAGTAGTAAAGCGGGACGTAGTCCAGTCGTGAAGCGGAGCGTAGTCCAGTGGTAAAGCGGATCTTCTTCCAGTGATAACGCGGGACGTAGTCCAATGGTAAAGCGGGACATAGCTCAGAAGTGAAGTGGTAAAGCGGGACGTAGTCCAGTGGTAAAGCGTGACGTAGTCCAGTGGTAAAGCGGGACGTAGTCCAGTGGTAAAGCGGGACGTAGCTCAGTGGTAAAGTTGTAAAGCGGGACGTAGTCCAGCGGTAAAGCGGAGCGTAGTCCAGTGGTAAAGCGGGACTTAGTCCAGTGGTAAAGTGGTAAAGCGGGACGTAGTCCAGTGGTAAAGTGGTAAAGCTGAGCGTATTCCAGTGGTAAAGCTGGACGTAGTCCAGTGGTAAAGCGGTAAAGCGGGACGTAGCTCAGTGGTAAAGCGGGACGTAGCTCAGTGGTAAAGCGGGACGTAGCTCAGTGGTAAAGCGGGACGTAGCTCAGTTGTAAAGCGGGGCGTAGTCCAGTGCTAAAGCGGAACGTAGCTCAGTAGTAAAGTGGTAAAGCGGGACGTAGTCCAGTGATAAAGCGGGACGTAGTCCAGTGGTAAGGCGGGACGTAGTCCAGTGGTAAAGCGGGACGTAGTCCAGTGATAAAGCGGGACGTAGTCCAGTTGTAAAGCGGAGCGTAGTCCAGTGCTAAAGCGGGATGTAGCTCAGTAGCAAAGTGGTAAGGCGGGACGTAGTCCAGTGATAAAGCGGGGCGTAGTCGATTGGTAAAGCGGGGCGTAGTCCAGTGGTAAAGCGGAGCGTAGTCCAGTGCTAAAGCGGGACGTAGCTCAGTAGTAAAGTGGTAAAGCGGTGCGTAGTCCAGTGGTAAAGCGGGACGTAGTCCAATGGTAAAGCGGTACGTAGTCCAGTGATAAAGCGGAGCGTAGTCCAGTGGTAAAGCGGGGCGTAGTCCAGTGGTAAAGCGGGACGTGCTATCATGTCTTTGGGATGGTGCATATAATATGTCCCTTACTACTAATTTAAAAATGTAGCCAAGACTATAAGCCAAAGTTACCAAATGGTTGACATCCAATAGGCGAGGATTAATAAATCAATTGCTCTAGTGGTGTCGTTAAAAATAAGTTTTTGTTTAATTTTGAGATGGCAGTAAGATGTCTTCCATATTATCCCCCTTTGTTTCCAGTTTGTGTGTGTGTGTGTGCGTGTGTGCGTGTGTGTGTCTTTCTGTCTCTGTGTGTGTGGTTGTTTGTGTGTGTGTCTGTGTATGTTTGTTGTGTGTCTGTGTGTGTGTGTGTGTGTGTGTGTGTGTAGGTGTGTGTAGGTGTATGTATGATGTATGTATGTGTGTGTTTCTCTCTCTCTCTCTGGTAATAACTATAGCTTTAAGAACAGTTTTTGTTCCATGAGCGTTTTATTATATCAGTTTGGGATTGACCGTGTAAAGCGGATGGGGTGGATCCCTATGAGATTCGGTGGTGAGCATCCTCTCCCGAAGTCTTGCTGTAAATAACCTAACAAATATCAAAGTGTACAATGAAAGTATGATTCAGTGTTCAGCATGAATCATATATTTTTCTTACACACCCGTTGATGAGAACACCATACATTATCTTTGATAACACATAGTTGTAATCACACGTATGTGTGTTTACAATTTCAAGACATACGACTGGTTGCTCCTAGGTGATGACCAGGTCACCAATGCCATACGTCCAATAAAAAAAAAACACACGGTGCAAATCGATTACACAGAGACGTATAGTTAACCTGGCAATCATATGTCTGTGACGCGAAAGTCATCTACAAGTGCAACGGCTGTAAATAACTTTTAGTCGAAAAAGATGTTAAAATTTACTTAAAACCTATTTTTTAGTTTATGTAACAAATATAATAAAACATTAGTGTCCGTTGTTTAGAACCTTATCAAACTCGCTTTCGCTCGTTAGATACATTTTAAAACAACTCATTGTGAGATAAATAGTATCTAACGGCCACTCATGTATTATTCTCTATTTATAATATAATTTTCAAAGGAAGAAGAAACCTCTGATCCAAATGAAAAATGGAAATGTACTATGACAAGTTTTAAGCGGTATCCATTAAATCACCACCCCCGTTTCCACAAGAGATTAAAGCTAAAATCCGGAGCTAATGGCCACGTTGTGAGTTACAATCCCTGCCACGACAAATCCATGTTCCTGTTTGTAATTGAGACGTCATCATCTTACAAAGAACTCGATGTTTTATTATCCGTCCCATCCTTCTACAAATGTTTTTTTTGTTTTTTTTTGTTTGTTAAATAATTTCAGTTTGGTTTGACGTAAGAAGAAATGTTAAAGTGCTTTGGAGATAACATGACAAAAACAAAACAAAAACAAAAACAAAAACAAAAAAACAAAAAATATCGTGTGCAATTTAGAAAACAATCGGCTCAGAAATAAATAACTTGTAGTGAATTCTATAGTATGATGAACCGGCCTCGGTGGCGTCGTGGTTAGGCCATCGGTCTACAGGCTGGTAGGTACTGGGTTCGGATCCCAGTCGAGGCATGGAATTTTTAATCCAGATACCGACTCCAAATCCTGAGTGAGTGCTCCGCAAGGCTCAATGGGTAGGTGTAAACCACTTGCACCGACCAGTGATCCATAACTGGTTCAACAAAGGCCATGGCTATCCTGCCTGTGGGAAGCGCAAATAAAAGATCCCTTGCTGCTAATCGGAAAGAGTAGCCCATGTAGTGGCGATAGCGGGTTTCCTCTCAAAATCTGCGTGGTCCTTAACCATATGTCTGACGCCATATAACCGTAAATAAAATGTGTTGAGTGCGTCGTTAAATAAAACATTTCTTTCTATAGTATGAAAAATGACGTTCCCTCTTGGGAGGACTATATAACAACGCGCTTCAATGTGGTTACTGTTACCACCAACGGCACCAGAACGCTCTGAAAATGGTACCAAGCAAATTTCGATCCTATGTGTTACCTTTGCTATATATTTTGTTTTATGTTATTTGTTGATTTCTTTTTGTTTTTGTTTTGTTTTTGTAGCTTTTATTATTTTGCTTTTTGTTTTTGGTTTCCAAATTGGACAAATAACGTAAATGCACATTTCAATTCAGTTTACTATATTAATATTAAATACCTATATGATTCTCTCGCTATTGCTATTGTCTAACATAAAATCTTTTGAATGCCTTCAGAAATCCATGGACATCGTAATCCTGTTGAAACATCTTCTGGACCACAATGATATGGCGTTTCTTGAAATCCGCATGCAATGACCATGTCCTGATAAGGTATCTTAGAGGTTGTAATATGTACTCATAGACACAAATAGCTGGAGCATAAGGTATATTGTTTGACATAAAGGGAAAATTGGCCATTGGAAAGTTGAAATCAACCCTGTTTCTTTTAATTCTGTCTTGTGGGTAAATCAGTGGAAGGTAATCTATAATCGTGCTATTATTGAATGATGTATGATCTGACACCATTATAGCGGAAAGTAACGTTTGAAGGATAAAATTGTGTGAATCATACGGTATACCCAGTACCCAGAAGAAATATCAACAGCACATGATATTCAAGGTCAAGGTCAAAAATACACATTTATTTTACCGCTATTTGTAATTCTTCTTCATCTTAATTTCATTAAACTATTTTGTATTAACTGTCGATATATACATTTCCTACAGTCTACGGTTAAATAGATGTCTTTACTTGATATGTCTCGCTCGAGGTGCTTGCGTCGCAGGATCGAATCAACTCGGTGGATCCATTCAACTGATTGGATTCTTTTCTGGTTCCAACCAATGCACCACAATTGGACAAATGCCGTGGTATGTGCTTTCCTGTCTGTGGGGAAGTGCATATAGAAGATCCCCTTGTTGCATTAAGGAAAATGTAGCGGGTTTCCTTTGATGACTATGAGTTTGACAATCAATAGCCGTTGACTTGCGTGTTCCACAAAAGAAATTGAATTTAAATGCGGTTTTTCTAGTATGTGTCGCCACTATGATTGTAAGTGGCGGGACGTAGCCCAGTGGAAAAGCGTTCGCTTGATGCGCGGTCGGTCTAGGATCGATCCCCATCGGTGCACCCATTGGGTTATTTCTCGTTCCAGCCAGTGCTCCACAACTGGTGTAACAAAGGCCGTGATATGTACTCTCCTGTCTGTGGGATGGTGCATATAAAAGATCCCTTGCTGCTAATCGAAAAGAGTAGCCCATGAAGTGGCGACAGTGGGTTTCCTCCCTTAATATCTGTGTGGTCCTTAACCATATGTACGACGCCATATAACCGTAAATAAAATGTGTTGAGTGCGTCGTTAAATACAACATTTCCATCCCACTATGACTGGTATGTATAGCATTATGGACTATAATAACTGTTCATTTTTTATTAGTTTTGTTTTCTTTTAACACATTTCATTCACGTTCAAACGAATGACATTTTTATTATATTTTAAGACGATTTCTTGTTAATAAAACCAAACTTATGGCATCAGGTGGTTAATACAACTTTTACAACGTTAATGCAAAACACGTTTGGATGGCGCTATCTTAAATGCATACCCTTCACATTTACTGAACAATGATTAAGAAAGGCTTGTCACCAGTATTGTTTTAATTAACTAACAATAGTGTTCTTATTGGTAAATTAATTATAACTTAATACAAGCAATACATCGTTCCTTAGATACCTACATAACCTTTACACAGTTGTTAAAAGTACCCATTAGAGTCACGATGTACCAGTATTCGTGACACCTATTCCGAACCAACACGATTTCATGATTTGGCAATTTGAACTGCCTCTTAAACATATATATTCAAATTCGTTACTTGCACGTTTGGGTAGTAAATGACTAACAGATCTAAAACAAATCCCCTGATTTATCTGAATTTCATACACATTTGAAATATTTATTTCAGTGCCTTAACAATTCGTCGATTTGTCAACATTAGACTTTTGGCATTTACACCGGACGCCATATTGCGAACCGGAAGTCAATTTCCTGGCGCTCCCAAGATGGAGTGATAAAGGTCAGATTACATGAACTGACGTGCTTAAAGTCAGTCTAAACAGTCCAGCGAACACGATAATGGTTTTAAAACTTCAGAAATGTTCTTTCTCACAAACGTCAGAAGAATACGTTTGTAAATATTATAATCATGTTCATGCTTTATCAACTAAATATACTTTATTGCACACGATACGAATACGAAATTATTGAAATATACTCCTAAAAATGATTTGGTTCCAATTGTTTTCATTTTATTTCCATTCCCTTTACAGTTTCTTTAACATTATTCATTCTTTCGTTTTTATATTTGTATTTTTAAATGTTTTAAATGCAGTGATCCATATTGTAATACGCTCCTATTTTTTAAAATTTGTTTGTAATTAAGAGAGGCTTCGTATGTTGGATCACTTGTGCCTAATCCTTCTATGTGTATATTATGTTTTCACTCAATATCACTGCGCGTACTTTTTTTTAAAGAAACGAAAACCAGCCTTTATAATGTATTGGCTAATAAGCCATCTATTAATTCTGGTAGTTGTTGGTTTTAGATTTCATTCGGTTTTACACACCATATGTAACAAAGGCTGTAGTATGCACTATTCTGTCTGGGATGCTGCATTTAAAAGATCCCTTTCTGCTAATCACAAAGAGTAATCCATGAAGTGACGGCACCGCAATTTTATTATCTGTGTGGTCCTTAGCCATATATCCGACGTCATATAACGATAATTAAAATGAGTTGAACGCGTCATTAAATAAAACATTTATTCCTTTTTTTATACCAATCCTGATTTTACGTACCTCCAATACAGAGTGAGGTTATAACTGAGTGGAGAGGTTAAAACGCCATTACACCGTCTTCAGGCTTACCCACCATAAACCTCCGCCCTGAAGAAACAGCATAGATTGCCATCGTGTGGGCCCAGGATAGCATGCTTGAATACTATTAAGAAATAGGCACAAATATTAAAAATAAATTTGCCGTATATTCGAACATTATAAATGTTTAGATGTTGTTGGGTTTTTTTGTGATGTATTCTTTAGATTAGGGGTGTCACGATACACGGAGCATCGAGGCATCATGATACTTCTGTTGACGATACAATATACGATTCCTTAGCTTTTGTATCGATTCATATTTTTAATTCTTTATCGATCCACCAACACCAATTTGCACTGAGATGTACTTATTGATATTTTAAATCTGTCGAGGAAAGCCAGTGTAGTATAGTGGACAGAGGACATATTTCTATATTAAAACAATGTTAATTCAGTGTTTAATTTTTATCACGTTTAATTCTTATTCTTAAATATTATCATCTAAGCTTCAACGTTTTATTTTACTGTGAAAACACCGTGAATCAGGTATCGTGATACGTATCTTATGGTGGCTTATATATTGTGATACGTATCGTATCGTGGTTTATGTATCGTGACTTATGTATCGTGATACTTATCGTATCGTGGCTTATGTATCGTGACTTATGTATCGTGATATGTATCGTATCGTGGCTTATGTATCGTGACTTACGTATCGTGATACGTATCGTATCGTGGCTTATGTATCGTTATATGTATCGTATCGTGGCTTATGTATTGTGATATGTATCGTATCGTGGCTTATGTGTCGTGATACGTATAACGTATCGTGGCTTATGTATAGTGACTTATGTATCGTGATACGTATCGTATCGTGGCTTATGTATCGTGGTTTATGTATCGTGACAAGTATCGTATCGTGGCTTATGCATCGTGACAGGTATGGTATCGTGGCTTATGTATCGTGATACGTATCTTATCGTGGCTTATGTATCGTGATACGTATCGTATCGTGGCTTATATATCGTGATATGTATCGTATCGTGGTTTATGTATCGTGATATGTATCGTATCGTGGCTTATGTTTCGTGATATGTATAACGTATCGTATCGTGGCTTATGTATCGTGGTACATATCGTATCGTGGCTTATGTATTGTGATACGTATCGTGACATATGTATCGTGGTATGTATCGTATCGTGGCTTATGTATTGTGATATGTATCGTATCGTGGCTTATGTGTCGTGATACGTATAACGTATCGTGGCTTATGTATAGTGACTTATGTATCGCGATACGTATCGTATCGTGGCTTATGTGTCGTGATACGTATAACGTATCGTGGCTTATGTATCGTGACTTATGTATCGCGATACCTATCGTATCGTGACTTATGTATCGTGACACGTATCGTATCGTGGCTTATGTATCGTGATACGTATAACGTATCGTATCGTGGCTTATGTATCGTGATACGTATCGTATCGTGGCTTATGTGTCGTGATACGTATCGTATCGTGTCTTATGTTTCGTGATATGTATCGTATCGTGGCTTATGTGTCGTGATACGTATAACGTATCGTGGCTTATGTATCGTGACTTTTGTATCGCGATACGTATCGTATTGTAGTCCAGGAATTTTGAGCGATATATAGGTCAAACCTTACACAAATTGCAACAAAAAGTATTTCAACTGTTTTATATACATTAATATGTCCTCTATAACATATAAAAAGTCTTAATGAATCCTGCAAAGGGAAAGTATTTGAAATCGGTCCTGCATTACCCCACCCTCATACAACTTTCTGTGCATTTTAGTAGATTTGTCTGTACATGTAGTAATCAAGATAAGGCTTAACTCACCAAAAACAATTGCTACAAGCATTCTTTTGGGTGGTTTTATGCTTGTTGAGGTGTGCACATTACTACACTATTTTTGTTTTACAAAATCGACCAATCAGAAAGCGATAAAATCCAAGATGGCGGCTATTTTTAAAATAATTTTTCGAGAAATACTAGTATCGCGGAAATGATGCATTAAAATATTTACTAAATGTGTTAGAAGCATGAAACTTGGCCCCCAAACAGATAATGACTGAATATTAAGAATTTCAACGTAAATTCCTTCCATGGCGGTCATTTTGGAAATGGTTACTAGATTTCTTATTTTTTTAAAAATCAGATTTAAACAATCCAATCATAGGTGCAACTCACATAAATTGCTACAGAAAGTAGCTCAACTGTTTGTATATAAGATGTCCTCTTTAACACGTACAAACAAGTCAGAGTATTGAGGCATCTTGGAAGCGGAAAGTACATATAATCGGCCCTAACCCAATGTTTTGTACATTTTCAGTACTCTTGCTACTTTACTTGAATTTCTGGTGTTTCAACTATTGGCTATTTGAATTCAAACTTTCTGTTATAGCTTTATGTATATAGTTCATACACAATAATGATACATACTTTTGTATTAATTGAAGTGGTTTTACTTCATAGCGCATCAAAACCATCAGCCAATAGATTTCCATACAGCACCAGTAGCTCATCACTATCCTGAGACCTTTTCAGCTGCTCACAATTAAGTCACAGGTACATTGCGTTGTTTTCGTCATCTTCGTCAAATAGAAGCCCACTTGAGTTACTGCAACCAGATCCACGATAGTTGCCACATGCTGGAGAGCATTCCACGTCATGTTTTTTGCAGGTACATCTCGGACTACCACAGTCACATCTGATTACACGAAGGAGTTCTTGTGGGATGGGGGCAGGTCTGTCTGTACAGGAATAAGTCTACCATTACTCTCACTCCATCCCCATTATGTTGGTGAAATTCCATCATAAAAGCCCTTCCACTGCTGTAGCTGGCAATACACACGAAGGCTGGGTACTTCGCAGCATCTGATGTAGGTGGCAAACTCTGTGGTTGGACATGGGAAGTACTACTGCATGCAACCTTCTCGCAAAATCGTTTGTATCGCAGAGAGTTCAGCGTGTCTTCAGTTTTCCCACCATACAAACTCACCAGGATTTGTTCTCCAGCAGCACATATGGCTTCTTGGGAAGCTGACTCTTCATCGAACACTTTTGCTTGCTCACGAAAGTGGTGGCTTGTCTTGAATTTTCTTAGGGACAATCCCTTTCCAATTCCATACAGGCGCGAGGTTGTGTCACATCCCAGAATGGCGTGACGGAAGAGGATATGATTACATACATCTGCACCTAGCTGTTCTTTGACAGCTTTTATGTTCCAAACACGATGATGTTTGGTGGTCTTCTTTGGTTCAGGTCGGACGAATATGTTGTGAGAGTCGAGACAGGCATGGTAGCAAAGCAGGATCAGCAGGTCTGTGTCATCACCGACCAACACCGTGTCTGAAAGTGTAGCAGATTCCACAGTTTCTTTAGTGATGAGGAGGTCGGCATCTCCAGGAGCATGATGTGTATGGGAGATTGCTTTCACTAGTTCCTCGCTTAACATGTTGATAAATCGTTGCTTATTCATGCTGTTGGCAAGAAATTGTTCCTTGGTCATCGTGATATGCATGTCCTTTGCAAATGTGACGGTTTCTCCAACTTTGACTTTAGTTCGCCTTTGGTGAGTCATGTCTTTTGTTGATGTTCCATCATAGCCATCGAACACAATAACCGCCTCTCCATATTTTCGTGTAACATACTCAGTATAGACATGGCATATGTCTAGGTATGTGGCCCCTAGTGTCCATGGGATGCGCTGGATGAGTGCTCCACCATCCAACACATATCGAATTTCACCTGTGATACTTGTGTCATCTGGGGTAAGAAGAGCCCAAATGGCATCAGCAAGAACTGGCTTCTGTGGTTGTCGAAGAAGTAGATTGGGATCAAAGAGGGCTGGTGGGTGAGTACATAATTCATATTTGAAGACATCCTCAAGATCCTTTGAGGTCTTTGCAGCTATTGTCAGTCGCTGGAAAAGGAGCTGTGGGTCAATCTGCACTGATTCGCCATCTATCTTAACCGTTGACTTGGTATCTAGTGTGACAACCTGGTGTTTCCGCTTGAAGGTATACTCTGCAACAGTTTCCCCATCCATACCATCCAGAATTGACTTTCCAACAGTCTTTGCCTTGTCGACGTTGACAGTACTGTGGGCATGTACTCCTGTGAAGATGTTGCGGAGGGTCTGATCATCACTGAAAGGGCTCCTTTCCTTGAGATTCTCGAGAACAGACAGGGTGTCCTTCCAATCACGGGATTGTCTCGCTTTTGTCATGTCCTTGTTCTGCTCTCCTGTGTCGTAGCTTATCCTTGTCAATTCTTGCATCACCCTGTTCACTTCAGCACAAGCCGGCATCGACATCAGCCACGTCAGTCGCTGTTGCTCAGTCATGCCTCGTCCCCTCGTAAGGCCCCCACTGGTCTTCATGCTTCTCATTAGCACTTGCTCTATTATCAGATCTGATGACAAGCCAGCCCATAGACGATCACTCCGTCTAACCACATGTATGCCGTTCTCGAAGTGTTTGTGGACATCTGGAAATTCACCTCGAAGGTTGGACATCCGTTGCAGATATACACGTGCAGATTTTGTATATAGGTTATGGTAGCATTTCGGAAAGAGCATGAAGATGCAGTGCCCAATTGCCAGTACGCTCAGCTCGTACATCATGTCCATATAGTGCAACCAGAGTGTAGCAGTCCTAGAAGAGTTCTTTAAGGTTTGATTATTTTTTTCAAGAAGATTCTTGATTCTGGACACCACGTCTGCCTGGCAAACTTCAGCTGCTGACATTGTACCTTCCATAAGATTGTCATAGAGATCACAAACTTCCTGCATGTCAGGGTTGCTAGACATGTGTGCACCAGTCGCTTCACGTCTGCCTTCCTCAGTCTCCAATGTTTCAGTACCTCGAAAACCTCTGTCATCCAGATCGTCAAGCCGACTTGGTAGAGATACACTGAATGTGTTGGATATCACCAGTGCATTGAGGGCAGCATCAACAATGAGGTGTGCTCGAACTGCTCAAGCAATTGCTTTACCGGAAAGGATGTGTACAACTGCATTAGGTGCATATATTAATTCCAGTACTTGCTGTAGTCCAGATGCAGCCATGAGGTGCCCATTACATCCAAGAAAGCTCATTTGTGTATGAAAGCCACCTAAGCGCAGGACAATATCATGCAACTTGCTTGTTACAGGTTCCGCATCGATAATGTCAAATGTTACAATTGGTGTCACATTTTTACTCTGCGAACTGGTTTGCTAGCTTTGGTTTCAGGTGTTATGGCAGCTATTATCCCCATACTGTGGAAGGTACCATGACCGTCAAGTGTTCGGATATTGTGGTCCACATTGTCAGCAACATACTGAACAAATTGACCTGTGAAGTCAGGGATGTCCGTGCCATAGGATAAGGCTGCATTTCGTTCAAACTCGCAAAACTCGCAAAACAGAATCCATGCTTGTGAAGAGAGTCAATTAAGAAACGAGATGCGAAATGATGGTGTAGCTGCACACCTAATCCAATCTGCAATGGTGCCAACAGAACACGTGGTCGGGAAGCTTGCATTATTGTTTGTCCAATGGCAGCAACTTTCATCTTGACAGATTTCCCAACAAAAAGTCCTTCCAGGAAAACTCTCAGCGTTTCGGGAAGGAACTGGATACAGTCATCTTCAGATTGAAACGTTTCAAATGCCGGGTAGACCTCTGTTGATGTTTCAACCGCTTTGATGTCATCTTTGATGAGCTTGACAGTCGTTTGTACCATTTTCAGCTTCTCTGTGTTCAAATCGACTGATTTACTTTGATTGTAAAACTCTTGGATCACAGTGGCAGCTTTAGTCCTGAATGTAACCACGTTGGATTTGCCATTAATCTCAGTTTGCATAATCCTACTTCCAAATTGTTCATGGAATTTAACTTTTCATGTGCATGTAGGCGTATGCTTCATGTTCGGAATTGGCTAGATTATGTTCCATATGGTTAATTAGATCATTAATAGTGATCTGTTCATCATCGTTTTCTTCATCTGTCCTTTCATCAGCTTGTGGGCGTCCCACCTTTGCCTTTTTGAGGCATGCTTCACTTGTTTGATGAACTGTTGGTATCTGTTTATTCGTACGGAAATTCACACTACACTCCTGATGGTAGATAGCATCTGCAGTAGGGAGGTCGTGAACATGCAAAATTCTTGCTTCTACAGTCGCTGCCCATGCATCGCCTCTTCTGCGACATGCTTCAAGGACACTGTTCTTGAATTCAGTTGTCCTCACTGATATTACATTATGCTTTCTATTGCTTCCCCCAGGTTGGCCACAAAAGAGACAGTCAGCATCGTAGTGAAACTGATCTTCACTCGACCGAAGAACACGCCTTTTCCTATCTGTATCATAACCATACTGTTGCTGCTGCTGCCTAATATCTTTAGATATTTGTTGTGGATTGCAGTATTTTCGCCTACATTCTTGGTGTTCCTTTTGCCCAGGTATAGAGGAGGTATTACTGTCATTCCGTGCAACACTTGCTTGATTTATGTTCTCACTCCCCTTCTCCCCAAGAATTGCTGCTGTTGAAGTATTTCCATCTAATGTCTCTTTACAAATTACACAAACTTCAGACACATCCATTAGTTAAGACTCAGACTTCTTTTACCATTCGGACGTGCTTGTTGCTGTCCTAGAAAGTTAAATTAATGTCCTATATCTAAAATGTTGTTAAATATACTCAATAAAACAAATTACGGACCAGCAGATATTGTGTGGAGAAGCTTTCTATCAAATTTCAGAACTCAGCTTTATGAATCTGGAACCATTAGTTTTCAATTCTTATGCAAGTTATTGAAGAGAACCTGATGCCTGTATATGTTTGGAAATTCTTCATTGTTAAACTAATATACAGCTAAATTTATATGTCCAAAATGTCTACTGGCCCTTTCATGAATTTTATTGAGTATAGAATGTGGTTTAGGAAAACACTACCGCATGTAAGATACGTTATTTAGTTAAATGATAAATTCAATGTGTGTCCCCTTTGGGCTTCCATACATTCTCGTGATGCATTTGTGAACGTATTAATACAAAATATGACATCTCATCGCCTTTCAGTAGTTATAATCAATGCGTATGTGTGTTACAAAAACAACGAACGCAATTATCAGCGTTTGATTAGTTTACAAACGTGTATAGCAGCTGATCAGATCACCGCCAGATATGTAAACAAGGTCAAGGTCAACGTTAAAACGTTGATTCGGTTGTTTATGTCAGAATATATGATTTTTCTGTACTTTCATATTATAATTGTTTTGTGTAACTGTTGTATGTATCATAGATACACTTAACGCAGAGAAACCTTCTGTTGCAATTAGTGTGAGGTTAAATATTATTCTGCCTGGACTATTGTGGCTTATGTATCGTGATACGTATCGTAGCGTGGCTTATGTATTTTGATACGTATCGTATCGTGGCTTATGTATCGTGATACGTATCGTATCGTGGCTTATGTATCGTGACACGTATCGTATCGTGGATTATGTATCGTGATACGTATTGCATCGTGTCTTATGTGTCGTGATACGTATTGTATCGTGGCTTATGTGTCATGACACGTATCGTATCGTGGCTTATGTATCGTGATACGTATCGTATCGTGGCTTATGTATCGTGATACGTATAACTTATCGTATCGTGGCTTATGTATTGTGGTACATATCGTATCGTGGCTTATGTATCGTGATACGTATCGTATCGTGGATTATGTATGGTGATACGGATCTTATCGTGGCTTATATATCGTGATACGTATCGTATCGTGAGGTGTGTGTATCGTGACACCCCTACTTTAGATTATTATATATTTATTTATTTTTTGAAATGTGAATTTTAGTTTGTATTTCTGTTTATCTAAAATTCTCAGAATTTTCTAAACGTAAATTAATATTAATGCTATCTTATTATAAAAGATAATTAAAATATTGGTCAGTTATTATTACAACGTTAGTTCTTTAAAATGAAAGTAGCGCCGAGTTTACTACACTCAAGACAACAGTTAGTGGAAGTCTTCCTATAACTATATTGCAACGAGCAATGTCTAATTAATCATTTTAAAGTAAGAAATACCAGGTACTTTAACATCAATGACATGTAGAGTTAAAGTTTTTATTAAGCTGAAATGCCAGATTAGAGTAAATCTGTGATGTCTTTAATTTGGCTTTTTTAATATATCTGGGGGAAAAATTCTCAGGAATTTGCAATGGTAATGGATTGGAGTTATGTACAGGAAACTGTTTTGTTAGCTTCTAACATTTCATTTGATTTTGTTTCTTCAAAATCTTCTTCCTTCTTATTCTCTTCTCTCTTCTTCGCTATTTTTTTTTCTGTTCTCATTTAAATCCCGGATCATAAAAATATATATTTGTATTGTAGGCCACTGTCCATGTCCAACTACCATTGTGTCCTTTTTATGGACTTCTCAATAATTTGTTTTAACCTGTACGTTCGTGCAAGTCAGTGGATATGTATGTAAAGCAATGATTCGTGAATCTCAACCCCAACACTCTTATATGATCTGGGACAATAAATACTTATTCACCCCCCTAACCCCCATCGCACAACACCCCCCCCCCCGCAAAAAAAAACAACAACCAACCCCCCCCCCCCCAAAAAAAAAAAAAAACCCAACAACAACACCCCAACAAACAAACAACAACAACATAAAAACACCACACAAAAAAATATAACAACACAACCAAAACCCCCCAAAACCCGAACACATTTCACTTGAGGGCATTCCCTAAAATTTCTTCCCAAACACGATCACCACCTAATATATGCTCAGGTCCGCAAACAGTGTATACCATTAAACATTCGTACATTTCAATTCCATCAATTGTCTTGAACCCCACTTTACCCATGTAACACTACGTATCTTCATCCAGCATACACCAGCTATTTAAATCAGGTTTTATTTGCATATGAAGAATCTTGGGCTGTTACATTCGATAATTTTCCAGAATTTAATAGATTCGAAGAATAAAATTAAGAATGTATTGTACGCGTCTGAGAAGAGGAGCAGCTATATATTAATTGGACTTTCAACTGGGGGAGGATGTATTACTAGTATCTTTGATCTGTATTTCAGCACAGCACTACACCTTCAACGTCTAATGACTGTCAATCTAGGGGTTTTCTTGACGGGATGCAACCCATCTCGTCCCTATAAGCTGTGCACCCAAAACGGCCTTAACGAGACCACTCACGTGGACATATAGATCGGACTTTAAACTTTTAGACCTTCGTTCAAAATTTTATGTCGAAATTACTTCTTTTTAAAAAATATTATTAAATAGTCCGATCCTTTCTTCTTTCTCGTATTAATTTTTGGACTGTCCTTCTAATTGATCCAAATTATATAAATATTCGGCCGAGCAGTCAATTCTTTTTATTTTTGGCTTGTAACTTTTTATGTAATTAAAACAAAATGTATATTAACTGTTTTACTAATTGCTATTTTCAAAATTCTGCCCATTTTCAACTCTACCTCCCCCCCATCCCGAGTCAGGCCACCGATCCTATTGAAGGTCGGACTCTGGATGGGTCTGTGCGAAACAATAGTGGTATATGAGCACGTTGAACGTGTCATCTGTCTACCATTATCTTTGGATTTGGGGGGGGGGGGGGGGAATGCAGTGTCCCTGCCTCCCTCCCCCGCTTCCGACGCCTATGCAAGACCTTGTGCTAAAGTGTTTCTGCTTCCTCGTCGCTAGCTACTCGAGTGAGCACAAACAAAGTCTCATTTACGACATCCATCCATTTGTACCGTACGCTTCATGTGATGGTCCACGCGAAACACCTACAAATCACACGTCACGCGTCGCAACGTCCTATCTCTCCTAACGCCAACTTCGCCCGTTCGCCTGGAACGTTTCTCTCACTGGTACTGGTAGAGCGATAAGAACGCAGAATTGAGACCAGATACGGTAATATTTCTTTTAAAACGTCAAAATCCGTCTGCCCACGTTTTTGACTAATCTTTATCGAGAAGACGTCAGTTTGATTCCGATTTCCAACGCAGGCTCTCACATTCATTCATTCATTCATTCATTTGATTTGATTTGATTTGATGTGATTTGATTTGATTTGATTTGATTTTTTTGTTGATTTTTTAATTAATTTTTTTTTAATTTAATTTAATTTAATTTTATATTATTTTATATTATTTTATTTTATTATTTTATTTTATTTTATTTTATTTTATTTTTATTTTAACTTTATTTTCAATTCAGATTCAAGCACACTATCCTGGGCACACACTCCAGCTATTTGGGCTTTCTGGGCAGAACAGTGTGTAATTGATTAAGCTTGGTTTCCATAAAATCGCGAAGAGACGCAGATCGCAGTAGACAGGCCTTCAATGATGAACAGTTTTCATCTTCTCGGGGGGGGGGGGGGGGGGGGCAGTGATAAAGCGTTTCTTTGATGCGCGATCGGTTTGGGATCGATCCCCGTCGGTGGGCCCATTGCGCAATTTCTCGTTCCAGCCAGTGCATCACGACTGACATATCAAAGACCGTGGTATATGCTATCCTGTCTGACATCCAATAGCCGGTGATTAATTAATCAATGAGCTCTAGTGGTGTCCTTAAACAAACTTCATCTTCTCTGATCCATCGTCGATCGACGCAAACCGACATAGACGTCTCCAACTGTGTTGCCATAAAAATATTCTTCTGTTTGCGTCGATCTACGTCAATCGCCGACGTCCTACATATTGGGGGTGGGGGTTGTAATGGAAACCAGGCATAATGTGTTAGAGAGAAGTCAGGGCACTGGCCTTACCCACTTTCACTTGTTGGCAGCCAATACCGGTATGCGAACCCAATACCTACCAGCCTTAAGGCCGATGGCTTAACCACTGCACCACCAAGGTTAGTTGCATGTTCTAAGTTTCCGGCGTTTTAGGCGATACTTGGACTTAGTGCGCACATTGTGTAACTTTTGATAAGCTATGATCAGACGCTATGGCAACAAGGAGCGGGCGTAGGACAGTGGTAAAGCGTTCGCCAGATACGCGGTCGGTTTAGGATCAATTCTCGTAGGTGGGCCCATTGGGCTATTTCTCGCTCTAGCTAGTGCACCACAAATGGTATACCATAGGCCGTGGTATGTGCTATCATGTCTGTGGGATGGTGCTTATAAAATATCTGGTATACCATGGTGCATATAATAGATTCCTTGCTACTAATGGAAACAAAATGTAGCGGGTTTCCTCTCTTAAGACTATATGTCAAAATTACCTCAGTGTGTTCTAATACCAAATGTTTGACATCCAATAGCCTATGATTAATACATCAATGTGCTCTAGTGATGTCGTTAAACAAAACAAACTTTAACTGTGAAAACAAGTGAACGTTGGTGAGATTGATCGTGTAATTAAAAAGCCAAGCATGCTAGTTTCTGAAGAGATTCGGCGGCATACATATTGGCCTTTTTAAACAATTAGATGTCATGATATGCAACGTCATGCATTTTGAGAGTGAATGCAACAAATCTTAAGTACCGGTATATTACGACGTAATGTTCTGGAGGCGGGGACGGAAAAAGTAAAGTTTGTTTTATTTAACGACGCCACTAGAGCACATTGATTTTGTTTTCTTATCATCGGTTATTGGACGTCAAACATATGGTCATTCTGACAGGGACGGAAAAAGAGGTCGAAAATTTTTTTCCCTAAAAATTTTAGTGTCATGATTTCCACTATATCTACCATGAACTAGGCCATTCATTTTATGCCTTCTTTATATGTTCAATTCTAAAACTATTTTTAGGCCAATCTTTGGAGTGGGTGTTTATTTGTTAGTTTTGTTTTGTTTTGTTTGTTTATTTTTGTTTTGTTTTGGGGTGGGGGTTTTTTTTTTTGGGGGGGGGGGAGGGGGGGGGGTTGTTGTTGCTTTTTTGTCGGGGGTGGGAGGGGGGGGGCTTTAGCATGTGGCCCCCATCCCGTATCGGTCTGGGATCGATCCCCGTCAGTGGGCCCATTGGGCTACTTCTCGCTCCAGCCCGTGCTCCACGACTGGTATATCAAAGGCTGTGGTATGTGTCATCCTGTCTGTGGGATGGTGCATATAAAAGATCCCTTGCTGCTTTTCGAAAAGAGTAGCCCATGAAGTGGCGACAGCAGGTTTTCTCTCTCAATATCTGCGTGGTCCTTAATCATATGTCCGACACCATATAACCGTAAATAAAATGTGTTGAGTGCGTCGTTAAATAAAACATTTACTTCCTTCTTCCTTTTTCCCTGCGCATTCATCCACCCACCCACGCATGTACGCACACATACATGCACTTTGTCATAAAAACAAACTTTTTATTTACATTATTTTATAAAGTAGTAAAAACGTAAAATCAAAATGACGCTAAGTACCATATGTGTGACACATAATACACCCAAGAACAGTTAGACAAGCTCTCCCACCCTCACCACACCCGCGTCTCTGATATGGTTGCTAAGGCGATGACGTGAGAGCAACGGCTTTAAGAATTACAGCGGTTGACACATGATGTCAATAAAGAGCAAAGTGGAAGTAAACACGGCGCGATCACGCATCCCTACCCGCGTTCCCGCGCAAACTCCTATTGACGTCTGCAGATAAGTTTCAGACGATCATGCTGGGAATATGGTAATCTGGAGACCGGAAGTTCCTTTATAGCATGCATCCATACATTAACACGCAGAATTAGTGAAGCATTGTTTCAGCTGATCCCAAACAAGATCACGGTTCACATTTAAGTGTCAGAGGAGCCGATGTCCATCGCCGTTAATCACTTTTATTGATATTAATAGCTTGCCGTTATGTGTCTGTGTGGTCGTCCCGTTTGCGTGTTCCTATTTCCACGGGGGAAAGCTTTTATGCAAATTCAAATGAGCTCGATTTGTCTTGTGGCTGATGTATCATACATAGGAGTCGGATGACCGAGAAATGTTCTTTTTATGAGAAGGCGATCATTCGTTCCCTGCCTTCAGATGACCTCTTGAGGTGTGGGTGTACAATGTAGATCTGTTTGTTAGGCCGCTCACCTGAGGTGCGATAGGTCATAAGGTCGATTCGCGTCGATGGATTGATTACGGTGGGGGTATTTCCATTAAGTTTTTCTCAGCTGCCATATTATGTGCGCATTTATGTAGGGAGCAGGCTGATTTTTTGCCGGAATTAAACGAGAATGCCCGAATATTTATGACAAAATGTTTTTATATGAACATTACTGCCAAACGGCTATATAGGATTACAACTTCAGCCCTAGGGTGGGAGAAATGTTGCCCCCCCCCCCCCCCCGTCTCGTACGCTTACGTGTGTGTGTGTGTGTGTGTCGATGTGTGTGTGTGTGTGTGTGTGTGTGTGTGTCAGTGTATGTGTGTGTGTTTGTCGGTGTGTGTGTCTGTGTATGTGTGTGTCTCTGTGTGTGTATGTATGTATGTGTGTGTGTTTGTCGGTGTGTGTGTCTGTGTATGTGTGTGTCTCTGTGTGTGTATGTATGTATGTGTGTGTGCATGTGTATGCGTGCGTGTGTGTGTGTGTGCGTGCGTGTGTGTGTGGGTGCGTGTGTGTGTGTGTGTGTGTTTGTCTGTGTATGTGTTCACAGAACCACTAGGTTAAAGTTAGCGCGCATAAACGTACCTGTGGAATGCATGGTTATTTACACTATTTCGATATTTCCCCTGCGCGTGCTGTAACCTCACCGTGGTGCAGGGGTGTAACATTTTCTTTGAGAATGGCCAATACAGCACAAAATTGAAGTTTTGAGTAAAATTCAGTATCCGTAAAATTCTGTGATATTTGTGTTTTGGCACAGTTCTTTACACTGTTCTTTACACTGTTTTTGTTTAAACCTTGAATTTTTATATTGATGTTGATCATCACTTTATTTATTTGCATTACCATAGTTTGACACCCAATAGCCGATGTATTTTTCGTGCTGGGGTGTCGTTAAACATTCATTCATTCATTCATTCATTATTTCGATATTTTGATTGACAGCCAATAGTCCGAGTTACAGCAGCACGAGCGTCTATCTGCTGTCAATCAAAACATCGAAAGTGTACAAATAACCATTCATATCACGAGTAAGTTTATGCGGTAACTGACGTGTACCACGCCAGTGACAGTTGGGGTTTATAAGCTTAATATGCGGTTGTAAAGATTTATTGCACAGTTTTGTCATTGGAAAAACATCTTATGTTTGGTACAATAATTAATTACATTAACTACGTGTATTTCATTACTGTGCGCTTATTAGATTTCTCCGCCCAACCTCAACCCGAACCCTCAACTCCACCCCCAGCTAGTTTAGGCTAGGCATGCCCATCATTGTTAGTAAAATCCAAAACAACAGCAACCACCTTGACATAATATGTTATCCTTTCCCGAACACATGGTCTTATTATTGCTTTAATATTGATTGCCTGACAGAATGATGTATCCTTTCCCGAACACCTGGTTTTATCATTGTTTTAACATTGATTGCCTGACAGAATATATTATCCTTTCCCGAACACCTGGGCCCGTGCTTATAACACTTTTAGAGT
>NC_054707.1:23794344-23821844 GCF_016097555.1 Gigantopelta aegis
TTTTTAGTTCAGCATCCCAAAGACCAAACAGTACATACGGTTTTTATAACACCAGTTGCGGGGATTGATCCTGGAGCGATAAGTGTCTATAAACGAGAGTTGGAGACACTACAAAAGTCGTTTTAAAAAAATGTCAGGTTTTCAGAAAATTAATTAAGATTCCAAGAGGGTATGCACTATTACACCTTTAATAGTCGCTGCCAGTATCAATTCACCATACAACTTTAATAGTCGCTGCCAGTATCAGTTTACCATACAACTTTAATAGTCGCTGCCAGTATCAATTCACCATACAACTTCAATAGTCGCTGCCAGTATCAATTCACCATACAACTTTAATAGTCGCTGCCAGTATCAATTCACCATACAACTTTAATAGTCACTACCACTATCAATTTACCATACAACTTTAATAGTCGCTGCCAGTATCAATTCACCATACAACTTTAATAGTCACTGCCACTATCAGTTGACCATACAACTTTAATAGTCGCTGCCAGTATTAGTTGACCATACAACTTTAATAGTCACTGCCAGCATCAATTTACCATACACCATTAATAGTCGCTGCCAGTATCAATTCACAATACTACTTTAATAGTCGCTGCCAGCATCAATTTACCATACAACTTTAATAGTCGCTACCAGTATCAAATTACCATACAACTTTAATAGTCGCTACCAGTATCAAATTACCATACAGCTTTAATAGTCGCTGCCAGCATCAATTTACCATACAACTTTAATAGTCGCTGCCAGTATCAATTCACCATACAACTTTAATAGTCGCTGCCAGTATCAGTTGACCATACAACTTTAATAGTCGCTGCCAGTATCAGTTGACCATACAACTTTAATAGTCGCTGCCAGCATCAATTTACCATACACCTTTAATAGTCGCTGCCAGTAACAATTCACCATACAACTTTAATAGCCGCTGCCAGCATCAATTTACCATAAAACTTTAATAGTCGCTGCCAGTATCAATTCACCATACAACTTTAATGGTCGCTGACAGGATCAATATACCATACAACTTTAATAGTCGCTACCAGTATCAAATTACCATACAACTTTAATAGTCGCTGCCAGCATCAATTTACCATACAACTTTAATAGTCGCTACCAGTATCAATTCACCATTCAACTTTAATAGTAGCTACCAGTATCAATTTACCACACAACTTTAATAGTCGCTGCCAGTATCAATTCACCATACACCTTTAATAGTCGCTGCCAGTATTAATTCACCATACACCTTTAATAGTCGCTGCCAGTATCAATTCACCATACACCTTTAATAGTCGCTGCCAGCATCAATTTACCATACAACTTTAATAGTCGCTGCCAGTATCAATTTTCCATACAACTGTAACAGTCGCTACCAGCATCAATTTACCATACAACTTCAATAGTCGCTACCAGTATCAATTCACCATACAACTTTAATAGTCGCTACCAGTATCAAATTACCATACAACTTTAATAGTCGGTACCAGTATCAATTCACCATATAACTTTAATAGTCGCTACTAGTATCAATTCACCATACAACTTTAATAGTCGCTACCAGTATCAAATTGCCATACAACTTTAATAGTCACTGCCAGCATCAATTTACCATACAACTGTAATAGTCGCTACTAGCATCAATTTACCATACAACTGTAATAGTTGCTACCAGTATCAATTCACCATTCAACTTTAATAGTAGCTACCAGAATCAATTTATCATACACCTTTAATAGTCACTGCCAGTATCAATTCACCATACAACTGTAATAGTCGCTGCCAGTATCAATTCACAATAAAACTTCAATAGTCTCTACCAGTATCAATTCATCATACAACTTTAATAGTCGCTGCCAGCATCAATTTACCATACAACTTTAATAGTCGCTACCAGTATCAATTCACCATACAACTTTAATAGTCGCTACAAGTATCAATTCACCATTCAACTTTAATAGTCGCTACCAGTATCAACTTACCATACAACTGTAATAGTCGCTGCAAGTATCAATTCACCATACAACTTTAATAGTCGCTGCCAGTATCAATTTACCATACAACTTTAATAGTCGCTGCTAGTATCAATTCACCATACACCTTTGATAGTAGCTACCAGTATTAATTTACCATACACCTTTAATAGTAGCTGCCAGCATCAATTCACCATACACCTTTAATAGTCGCTGCCAGTATCAATTCACAATGCAACTTTAATAGTCTCTACCAGTATCAATTCATCATACAACTTTAATAGTCGCTGCCAGCATCAATTTACCGTACAACTTTAATAGTCGCTGCCAGCATCAATTTACCGTACAACTTTAATAGTCGCTGCCAGTATCAATTTACCATACAACTTTAATAGTCGCTGCCAGCATCAATTTACCATACAACTTTAATAGTCGCTACCAGTATCAATTTACCATACACCTTTAATAGTCTCTGCCAGTATCAATTTACCATAGGCGCTGCCAGTATCAATTCACCATACACCTTTAATAGTCGCTGGCAGTATTAATTTACCATAGTCGCTGCCAGTATCAATTTACCGTACAAGTGTGGGAAATGCTCGAATGTACCTTTACTTGTACTTCACCCAAAATAAATAAAATAATAATGGACCGACGCAATTATTTATGTCTTAACGACAATTTGTTTCTTCGATTCTTTATTTTGCATTGACCAGAGAGCACGATAACGAAGTGTGACATGCGGCCGGCGGCCGTAAATGACGGGTATGAAGATTATTTAGTCGATAGCAATTTTGTTTTGTAACATCTGATATATAACCAATACCGAAGACGTGAAAGGTCATTATTACCTCTGCGTACGTACACGTATGAAAGGTTGCATAACACCGACAACAAATCAGATTTCTAAAAGAATGACTGGGCGGCCGATTGAGGCTTTCATGACCAGCATGACCAATGTGAGATGACAATGTCCGGATTGAACTGGATACACAATTTGCCAATCTGTAACCGCGTCAAAAATGAAGAGATTTCCAATACGGTGACATCCCACTTGCCTCCCCTTGCTTCCTGTATTAATTATCGCAAAGCCCCGGTTCCACCTTGAACGTCACTGACTAAGGAGTATTTCAGCGGCAGTTCTCAAATCACTTAATGTGTCGACATTTCTGATTGGTTCTCTCACGTCCGGGTTTTAGAGCGCACCCCCACCGTTGCCTGGGTATTGCGTGTCGTTTGGGAGAATATAAAAAGGGTGACGACTATTTAAATTGTCCACTAGAATTAAAACCAGCAGCAACAGGATTAGGATCTCTCCACAGAAAGGTAAGCCCGTGTTTATAGTTCGTTTGTGTTACAATCTTGAATCATTGAATGTTGGTTCCTTTTAGCCAGTTTGACGCCCTGTGGAATATATGTTTTGTTTCCTGCCGGTCAAAAAGTGGGATTTTATTTGGTTCACTGAATTTAATAACCAATAGTGCATTTTAAGGTACCAAATTACCAGTAGCAAATGTATTGTAGTATTATACATTTATACCTAAGGTATTGTAGTTTTCTCTGATTGCTGCCATTGAAAAAAAAAAAAAAAAAAAAAAAAAAAAAAAGGAAAAAACACCAGAAAAAAATGCTTCGAGCAACCAATATCTTAATATCGGCGTTGTTTTACATTTCGGATCGAAATCTGTGCATGGTTATGTTTACAGAAGTGATTAGTTTGTAACGTTGCAGATTTGTTATGCCAAAGTAATTGAATTGAGTATTACATCAAGGGATATGAGGAGAATATAATTCTGTTTTGCGGACACCCTAACGAATGTTTAACTATGGCTGGAAACGGGTTCCCGGTGCACTCATTCGTTTTTATCTTGAAGCGCATCAAACAGTTAAATGAACGTTTTGGGGGGGATTTTTGTTGTCTGGCTGAGCTTGGTCTTGTATGAAGCAATTGATCTGTTAGAAGCACTTTATGATTTTTTTATAGATATGACAGCACATGCAATAGCGTTTAAAATACTGATCTAGGTGTACTGGTTAGACCGAGAAACACGAGTAATTACGCTGCATATCAATCACCAGACGTTATATGGTATCGTTTTACAATTGAATTAGACACAGATCCGTCAGCATTTAATAATATCCATATGATCCACCACTCCTTATATTGTAGCGTCCAACCACATAATTAGATACACACATCGGTGTTCAACAGACTTGCTTTGTTCCACCAGACGTCATATGATAGTGCTCTACCTATGTTCCCATTGGTGTTCAGTAATTGTCCTTTGGCCCAACAAACGTCATCTCGTAGTCGTTTACCACTGAACTAGATGCTGAACCAACGGTGTTAGTAAAGAATCCCTATGGCCCGCAACACACGTTATTTGATAGAAAGAAAGAAAGAAATGTTTTATTTAACGACGCACTCAACACATTTTATTTACGGTTATATGGCGTCAGACATATGGTTAAGGACCACACAGATTTTGAGAGGAAACCCGCTGTCGCCACTACATGGGCTACTCTTTCCGATTAGCAGCAAGGGATCTTTTATTTGCGCTTCCCGCAGGCAGGATAGCACAAACCATGGCCTTTGTTGAACCAGTTATAGATCACTGGTCGGTGCAAGTGGTTTACACCTACCCATTGAGCCTTGCGGAACACTCACTCAGGGTTTGGAGTCGGTATCTGGATTAAAAATCCCATGCTTCGACTGGGATCCGAACCCAGTACCTACCAGCCTGTAGACCGATGGCCTAACCACGACGCCACCGAGGCCGTCTGTTGGAAAGATAAAATATAAATGGAAAATTGTAGCGGATTTTCTCTGAAGATTATGTATCGCAGTTTCCAAATGTCTGACATCCAATAGTCGATGAGTAATTCATCAGTGCGCTCTAGTGGTGTCCTTAACCAACGCGGACTTTAACTTTGGTCTAAATTGTGAGCGTACAAATCTGCTGCGGGGCTATTTCTCGTTCCAGCCATTACACCATGACTGGTATATATACTTCCGTGGTATTTGCTATGTTGTCTGTGGGATGGTGCATATAAAAGATCCCTTGCTACTAATAGAAAAAATGTAGTGGGTTTTCTCTGATGACTACGAGTCGGTGGGCCCATTGAGCTATTTCTCGCAGCAGCCAGTGCACCACGACTGGTATATCAAATATCGTGGTATGTGTTATCCTGTCTATGGGATGGTGAATATAAAAGATCCCTTGCTACTAATGGAAACATAGTGGGTTTTCTCTGATGACTATTAGTCAGAATTACCAAATGTTTGACATCCAATAGCCGATGATTAATAAATCAATGTGTTCTAGTGGTGTCGTTAAACAAAACAAACTTTAACTTTCCATAGTGAAGAGTGTGCATATACAATCGTGAAGCACTAGTAATATGTAGGTTAGGTTCCAATGGCTGGTACATCAAACTCTGTGGTATATACTCTCATATATATGTGAAAGTTCCTATCAAAGATCTTTTGCAATAGCAATGGCTGTGGTATGCGATGTACATAATAGATCTTGCAGCTAATTGGTAAGACTACCCTAGCTGGTGTGCTAGCTCGGGTGTCCTGTAATCTCATGTGTTTAAGAATAGCATGTACTCTATGTAACAAACCAGGGGCGGATCTAAGAGGGTGGGGGAAGCGACAGTTATATATATATATATATATATATATATATATATATATATATATATATATATATATATATATATATATATATATATATATATATATATATTTGTTTCATTTCTAAAGATGGAGAATCCGAGGAATCCTTCAGAATCCCGTCATTAGCCCCTCCCCAACCACCAAACTGTATTTTCTGGATCCGCCACTGCAGATTGTCAATTGGTTGCCAAGTAAAATACAGTCATTTGTCTTTCGGAGTTCTGACGCCAGATATTCGTTTCATGTTTGCCCATAGCTTTAAAGTTCCATATTAGTAATTAGCGCAAACGCTACAAGAAGAAATCGAATACCCCAATATCCGAAACCCGCTGCATTTCAAATAGGTGTCGGGTTTCTTCTTGAAGCGTCTGTGCTAGTCAGAAATATATAAGTCTAATGTTATAAGTGAACTCCAAAACAGTCAAATTAAAGTTCTGTTCCATCAGATTTTTTAGAAACAACGAGTATTTTAGACACAGTATTAATAATTAACCACTCTTTGGTCGTCGGAAAAATCTTAAATTGTCAATTTTTAACACTCTTGCCGTAAAGTAACATATAGACAGAATACGGTTAGAGGATACTCGAGCTACTGAGATGCATGCCCAAGACTGCGTGCATGAACCTTGCCTGAACAGGAATATACTTTTACTCCGACACAGTACAAATTGCACTTCTGGATATATGTTATACCGAACGCAGCGATATTACAGAATTAGGATTACTTAAAACTTCAAACACGTAGGCGACAAAAAATCTCAGCATTATAAAAACAAATCAACAACTAATTTCCGGTAAGTTTATAAAAGGTTGCTTTTAAAATGACAAAATCACACCTTTTTTTTTTACTTTTCTTTAAAAGTTGATGTACATGCAATTAAGATTTTGTTGCAAGGGCGGTCAGCCTTAAAATATTTTTTACTACACAAGGACAAAATCACTGTATCCGTTAAAATTATGTTTTTGTATAAGAAAATGTCCAAGGAGCGGAGTGTAAAACAAAATTACCGTAGAAGCTGCAATAAGTTGTATAGCAACCACGTGCTAGTGAAACGCATTTAGATGTAACGGATTAATGATGAAGTAGACCGAACATGTTATGAAATAACCACCACCACAAATTGCAACATGAAGAAGGAAGGAAATGTTTTATTTAACGACGCACTCAACACATTTTATTTACGGTTATATGGCGTTGGACATATGGTGAAGGACCACACAGATATTGAGAGAGGAAACCCACTGTCACCACTTCATGGGCTACTCTTTTCGATTAGCAGCAAGGGGTCTTTAATGTGCACCAACCCACAGACAGGTTAACACATACTACGGCGTTTGATATACCAATCGTGGTGCACTAGCTGGGGCGAGAAATAGCCCAGTGGGCCCACCGACGGGGATCGATCCCAGACCGACCGCGCATCAAGCGAACGCTTTACCACTGGCCTACCTCACGCCCCCAAATTGCAACAGAAGTAATTTCTTCACCATTCATCTCAAAGGCCCACAAAGAAATGTGTAAAACGTTGTTCAAAATTAAAACAGTGGAACAGTCTAATTTACAAAAATCCAATAGGGGCGGCACAATATTAGTCATTACGTAATTTTATCAAATGTTCATATATAATGAAGTTAATTTAAATGTTTAAATATGTTAATATATGGAGTATAAAATATTAAAAGTATAGAAAGAACTTGTGATAGCGCAGTTAATTGTTATACTAGCAGACTTGCCATTGGTGATAAATGTGACAGTGTTTGTTGTCAAAAACAAATGTCATCATGGCAATAATTGTGCATACATGTGTATGCATCCAGCACTACCGTGTCAAGTACTCTTGTACTTCAAAAAGGTTTGTGTACCTACGAAACTAAGTACTACAATTTTGTGGGTAAACTATGGGTAATGTAATAACATCCCTTTGGGGAAAGTGTTGTAGTATTCATATTATGGGTCATAATTTATTGACATGTTGCATATGTTAGCCACATATGATAACATGTCGCCATGTGGGATTTTCTATTTGGCATAGTACAACCTAGATACGAAATGCACTATGCTAAATACTACTAGGACTGCTAGTAGTATGCTACTCTGATTCATGCATTCATTCATTCATTCATTCATTCCAACATGTATTGAGAAGGAGAGAGAGAGAGAGAGAGAGAGAGAGAGAGAGAGAGAGAGAGAGAGAGAGAGAGAGAGAGAGAGAGAGAGAGAGAGAGAGAGACGTCCGTGTAGTGGTGAACTCATCAATGAGCCGTAACAAACTTGGTATGTGACGAAGCCGGATCTGGGGTGCGAACCCAATACCTACCATTCACATCGAAGGATCTTTTACATGCACAGCCATGCGGCCATAGCATTCATTCCATGCACTAGCGATGGAATACTATCTAAAATGAGAAGTCATCTAATTTTGATAGCCAGACCATGAAGTAGAACTAGAACGGCGTAAACCCATGGATCTACTCTATCATTTCTACTTTGCCCTAAGGGGTGTTTTTGATGGACTTTCTAACAGAGGACAGCAGATACAATGCCTTTTGATAAACAGATACAGTTGGAGTGGGATAAATATACTTGGTCTACTAAGGGTGGATAGATTCTGGGATCTGCTAAGCTGCTGAGAGCTCACCCTGTTGTCCACGGCTGTTAAAATTTATTACTGCTGTCGGAGAGTCTGCGATGTTTAGCGGCAAATGCAGAACACATGAAGTCTGAGACAAACACGATACTACACCTTCAGAAAATAATATGGAATTATTATAGTTTCACTCTGGAAATAGCGTAGTCTCACTCTGGCAATATTATATTCTCACTCGGGCAATGTTATAGTCTCACTCGGGCAGTGTTATAGTCTCACTCGGGCAATGTTATAGTCTCACTCGGGCAGTGTTATAGTCTCACTCTGGCAATATTATATTCTCACTCGGGCAATGTTATAGTCTCACTCGGGCAGTGTTATAGTCTCACTCTGGCAGTGTTATAGTCTCACTCGGGTAGTGTTATAGTCTCACTCTGGCAGTGTTATAGTCTCACTCTGGTAGTGTTATAGTCTCACTCTGGCAATATTATATTCTCACTCGGGCAATGTTATAGTCTCACTCGGGCAGTGTTATAGTCTCACTCGGGCAGTGTTATAGTCTCACTCTGGCAATATTATATTCTCACTCGGGCAATGTTATAGTCTCACTCGGGCAGTGTTATAGTCTCACTCGGGCAGTGTTATAGTCTCACTCTGGCAATATTATATTCTCACTCGGGCAATGTTATAGTCTCACTCGGGCAGTGTTATAGTCTCACTCTGGCAGTGTTATAGTCTCACTCTGGCAATATTATATTCTCACTCGGGCAATGTTATAGTCTCACTCGGGCAGTGTTATAGTCTCACTCGGGCAGTGTTATAGTCTCACTCTGGCAATATTATATTCTCACTCGGGCAATGTTATAGTCTCACTCGGGCAGTGTTATAGTCTCACTCTGGCAGTGTTATAGTCTCACTCTGGCAGTGTTATAGTCTCACTCGGGCAGTGTTATAGTCTCACTCTGGCAGTGTTATAGTCTCACTCTGGCAATATTATATTCTCACTCGGGCAATGTTATAGTCTCACTCGGGCAGTGTTATAGTCTCACTCTGGCAGTGTTATAGTCTCACTCGGGTAGTGTTATAGTCTCACTCTGGCAGTGTTATAGTCTCACTCTGGCAGTGTTATAGTCTCACTCTGGCAGTGTTATAGTCTCACTCGGGCAGTGTTATAGTCTCACTCTGGCAGTGTTATAGTCTCACTCTGGCAGTGTTATAGTCTCACTCGGGTAGTGTTATAGTCTCACTCGGGCAGTGTTATAGTCTCACTCGGGTAGTGTTATAGTCTCACTCTGGCAGTGTTATAGTCTCACTCGGGTAGTGTTATAGTCTCACTCTGGCAGTGTTATAGTCTCACTCTGGCAATATTCTAGTCTCACTCTGGCAATATTCTAGTCTCACTCTGTAATATTCTAGTCTAGTCTCACTCTGGCAATATTCTAGTCTCACTCTGGCAATATTCTAGTCTCATTCTGTAATATTATAGTGTCACTCCGGTAAGATTGTAATCTCACTCTGGCAATATTATAGTCTCACTCTGGCAATATTATAGTCTCACTCTGGTAATATTCTAGTCTCACTCTGGCAATATTAGTCTCACTCTGGTAATATTGTAGTTTCATTCTGGCGATATTGTAGTCTCATTCTGACGATATTATAGTCTCATTCTGGCGATATTGTAGTCTTATTCTGGCGTTATTGTAGTCTCATTCTGGCGATATTGTAGTATCACTCTGAGGATATTGTAGTCTCATTCTGACGATATTGTAGTCTCACTCTGACAATATTGTAGTCTTATTCTGGCGATATTATAGTCTCATTCTGGCGATATTGTAGTATCACTCTGACAATATTGTAGTCTCATTCTGACGATATTATAGTCTCATTCTGGCGATATTGTAGTATCACTCTGACAGTATTGTAGTCTTATTCTGGCGATATTGTAGTCTCATTCTGACGATATTGTAGTCTCATTCTGACGATATTGTAGTATCACTCTGACAATATTGTAGTCTTATTCTGGCGATATTGTAGTCTCATTCTGGCGATATTGTAGTATCACTCTGAGGATATTGTAGTATCACTCTGACAATATTGTTGTCTTATTCTGGCGATACTGTAGTCTTATTCTGGCGATATTGTAGTATCACTCTGACGATATTGTAGTCTTATTCTGGCGATATTGTAGTATCACTCTGACAATATTGTAGTCTTATTCTGGCGATATTGTAGTCTCATTCTGACGATATTATAGTCTCATTCTGGCGATATTTTAGTATCACTCTGACAGTATTGTAGTCTCATTCTGGCGATATCGCAGAACAGCCCAAGCAGGTTTATTCGACGGTAATCAGTAGTATATTCAAAATCACGTGCGTCACTTTATGAACGGAATTCGATATTCGTGTCTGTGGTACAAGACTTCATATGAAATTATCTCCCATTTTGAGACCTGATTAAACACAGGCTGCCAGGTAAACCACGGGTTGTCAGGTGATACGTCCGTTCATTTGATTGAATCAGACGTTTTTGTAGACCGGTCAATTTGGGTCAATTTGGGTCAGTTTGGGTCAATTTGTTTTTCCGTACGCAGACGACACAACGCCATTTTGATCACCCGATTTGAGATGTAATGAGGTCCGGCTGAAAAAAGAAAGCCCCTTTGTTTGCAGTTGTGCTAAATAATACCTCCGTATTTCCAACCCCGTCGGTGGACCCACCGGGCTATTCCTCGTTCCAGCCAGTGCTCCACAACTGGTGTAACAAAGGCCGTGGTATGTACTATCCTGTTTGTGGGATGGCGCATATAAAAGATCCCTTGCTGCTAATCGAAAAGAGTAGCTCATGAAGTGGCGATAGCGGGTTTCCTTTCTCAATACCTGTGTCGTCCTTAACCATATGTCTGACACCATAAAACCGTAAATAAAATGTGTTGAGTGCGTCGTTAAATAAAACATTTCCTTCAGTGTTTCCAAGCATGTCGATTTATAGTCAGACCAGGGCCCGTGCTTATAAAACTTAAAGTCTAGACTTTAACGTAATGCTATTTGAATGGCGTTACCATGACGTTAAAGTCTGGACTTTATTAAAGTCTAGACTTTATGGTTTATAAGCACGGGGCCAGTAAGAACCTGGGTGAGATGAAGCTGGGGAGGGAACTTTACCCCCCACCCATCCAATTTAAGGCCCCAAAACTAACCTTTTTTAAATTATAGATATGAACCCAAAAATGTGCCTATTTTCATTTGAGACGCATTCTACACCGCTATACATTTGTAGAGAAGATAATGATGACATCAATGATGACGTCAATGATGACGTCAAGGCGCTTAATAGGTTACACACTTAACGCGTAACGGGCTGCTATGGGTTACGCATCCCAGGAAATATTTGGTCATCTTGTATGACAATGTATAATGATGCTTTCAACCAATGGCATGAGGATTAAATCACAACTATACTTCCATCAAAGCAAATCTTTTCCATTCCATCCTGAACTTATTTTATGTATGAGAAACATTATTTTATTCTAAATTTTAAATATACTTACCTGTTGTATTTTTTATTTTGCATAATTCTTTGCTCTGTCTTCTAATATACGTTTCGATTTTTTAAATTATAGTTGTACTGATCATCAGTTTAACTATAAATTTATATACGTACATGTATTTCACTCCAAAACCAGTGACTGAGTCCAGGACGGATTTTTTTTTCTGCTTGATGGTGTTCTTTTATTTGATGTAGGGAAGAATTGGACAATATGGCACCAAGATAAGGGTAGACAACAGGTCGTAAAAGTTCATCAAGCAGGTGATCATATGGTGCTAACTGGAATATTAATATTCACTTCGCACCATTCCTACAAAAGGTTCACCAAGAAACTAAACATGTGGTGCTAACTGGAATATTAAGTTTGCCACCTCACCCATCGTTCAAAAGTTTCATCAAGAAATTAAATAGGAGGTGCTAACTGGAATATTAATTTTGCCGCCGCACCAGTCCTACAAAAGGTTCACTTAGAACTAACTGGTGCTAACTGGAATATTAAGCTTGCCACCTCACCCATCGTTCAAATGTTTCATCAAGAAATTAAATAGGAGATGCTAACTGGAATATTAATTTTGCCGCCGCACCAATTCTACAAAAGGTTCACCTAGAAAGTAAAGATGAGGTGCTAACTGGAATATTAATTTTTACTTAGCACCAGTCCTACAAAAGGTTCACCTGGAAAGTATGTGGTGCTAAGTGCAATATTAATATTTTCGCTGCACCAATTCTCAACTGTTAATGTTGAAGCATTATGACCTGAATGAAAGTTAGCCGAACATTCTTTTTTCTTTTGTAGTTGTTGTGTTTGTGCGTGCGTTCGTGTATATGAAAGAAAGAAAGAAATGTTTTATTTGACGTAGCACATCGAGCGAGCGCCTTACTACTGGTCTTCGTGTTTAAAGGTCTGTGATGGTGTTTATATGTGCGGCGGTTGTTTTTTTGTTTTGTGTTTATGAGTCACTGATGGTGTTTATATGTGCGGCGGTTGTTTTTTTGTTTTGTGTTTATAGGTCTGTGATGGTGTTTATATGTGCGGCGGTTGTTTTTTTGTTTTGTGTTTATGAGTCACTGATGGTGTTTATATGTGCGGCGGTTTCTTTTGTGTGTGTTTGTGTTTATAGGTCAGTGATGGTGTTTATATGTGCGGCGGTTGTTTTTTTGTTTTGTGTTTATAGGTCAGTGATGGTGTTTATATGTGCGGCGGTTGTTTTTTTGTTTTGTGTTTATAGGTCTGTGATGGTGTTTATATGTGCGGCGGTTGTTTTTTTGTTTTGTGTTTATAGGTCAGTGATGGTGTTTATATGTGCGGCGGTTGTTTTTTTGTTTTGTGTTTATGAGTCACTGATGGTGTTTATATGTGCGGCGGTTTCTTTTGTGTGTGTTTGTGTTTATAGGTCAGTGATGGTGTTTATATGTGCGGCGGTTGTTTTTTTGTTTTGTCTTTATGAGTCAGTGATGGTGTTTATATGTGCGGCGGTTGTTTTTTTTGTGTTTGTGTATGCATATTACTGGCAGACCAGGGGGTCAAAAGGGCCCGTTTGAAGTGCATTTTTAATTATTTGTTTTTCTAAATTAATATACAATACACAACACTGAACTGTGTGTAATTGAGGAAAACATTTGTTTTGTTTAACGACTCAACTAGAGCACATTGATTACTTACTTAATCATTGGCTATGGGATGTCAAACATTTGATCATTCTGACTCGTAGGCATCAGAGGAAACCCGCTAAAAACAAATTCCATTAGCAGCAAGGGATCTTTTATATGCACTTTCACACCGACAGGAAAGCACATACCACGGTCTTTGACCAGTTGTGGTGCACTGGTTGTCACGACGTAATTGTGGAATTCTTATGACTAATAATCAGCGTCTGTTACGAGAACGCGTTGCAATCGACCACGAATACTGACTCATTTCACTTCAAGTGAAAATATTTACAACTTTGTACAAGGAATTCTCTGTGTTAGATAGACATCATTAACTGACTTTCGTGTAGGAAACCTGCCTGCGTGTCTCACGGTGTGTTATAAAGCTGCCAGTACTAAGGTGGGGTCGCCGATAATCGATAGGTTTGTACTCACGATTCGTCCTGTGTTTATAATCCATCCATCAAACTTGGCAGCACCACTTAAAACCTCACTGATTTAGGCAGATTAGAGGTCAGCAGAGGGAAAGAAAATTTTAATTAGCTTAACATTTTTGTTTTTCAGTTCAATTTTTTTTTTTGGGGGGGGGGGAGGGGGGTTACATTCAATTAAAGTTAAAGCACGCTGTCCTGGGAAGATACCTCAGCTTTCTGGCATGTCTGTCTTTGACATAGCTCGAATGAATGAATGAATGAATGAATGAATGAATGTTTAACAACACCCCAGCACGAAAAAGTACATCGGCTATTGGGTGTCAAACTATCGTAAACTATGGCAACAATAATGCGATGAGAAACATCAATATGAAAATTCAAAAGTTAAATAAAAACACAGTGTAAAGAACTGTGGGAAAATTACAAATATCGCAGATAGATAATATTAAAATTTAGAATAAAAGTCAGTATCACGTTAAATATTGTAATACAAGTTCTGGATGGAACAAAAAGGATTCCATCACATATCGGTGTCAAAAGATATATTTTCTAGTTTCTATCAGATGAGTACACTCCACGAAAATGTGGCGTACGTCAGAGTACACTAAACTGTCCTCACACTGAGGTGGAGGATCTTTCTTCAAGATAAATGAATGGGTCAAGTATGTATGACCGATGAGAGCCTGACACAAGACTATTTCATCCTTCCTGCACTGTCTATAGGAAGATTGCCACTCTCCCAAGACTGGCTTGATAGCATGAAGCTTGTTCGCAACTGCACCGTCCCAATCATGTTGCCAAGTCGAAAAGATAAATTGGTTGATACTATGTTTAAAATAAGTATGATGTACACCAACCCTGCTATGAGGCACATCCAATGCAGACTGAATCTGTCTTTTCATTACCCCTGATGCCAACATGGCTGGGCACCCAACAAAATACAATATCTTTATTGGCAATGGATAAAAAGACACACTTTCGTATCACCATCCCAATTAAGGGATGGTCCAGCTTCATATTGCGTAAAGCTTGGAGACACGAAAGTGAGTCGGTAAAAATAATCATTAATAAATCACTAAAGCACATTGATTTATTAATCATCTGCTATTGGATGTCAAACATTTTGGTAATTTTAACATATAGTCTTAGAGAGGAAACCCACTTCGTTTTTCCATTAGTATCAAGGGATTTTTTGTATGCACCATTCCACAGACAGGATAGCACATACCAAGGTTTTTGGTATACTAGTCGTGGTGCCATGGCTGGAACGAGAGATAGTCCAATAGGCCCATTAACGGGGATCGATCCTAGACCGACTGCGCATCAGCCGAACGCTTTAACTATGTTCCACCCTCAAGATTAATAGTAAAGAAAATTTAAGCAATACCTTTATGTTGAATTCTGCACCAGTGTCGAAATGTAACGAAACGAATATTTGTGTAAGGACACGTGTACAACATTTTGAACTATGGCTGTTTGGAAGGAAGAAAATGTTTTATTTAACGTCGCGCTTAACACATTTCATTTACGGTTATATGGCGTCGGACATATGGTTGAAGACCACACAGATATTGAGATATGAAACCCTCTGTCGTCACTTCATGGGCTACTCTTTTCGATTAGCAGCAAAGGATATTTTATATGGACCACCTCACAGACAGGATAGTACATACCACGGCCTTTGTTACACCAGTTGTGGAGCATTTGCTGGAACGAGAAATAGCCAAATGGGCATGGCTGTTTGGTGTCTAGCACACGCTTATTTAGACTCTTGGTCGACAGAGATTCAGCGATAGGTGTTCAGCTGCCGCCATGTAAAGCTTCTACCGATAATTTCATGTCATTTCAAGTTATTTTCGTGTTTATATCCAATTAAGGTTCAGGTACGCTGTCCTGGGCACACACCTCAGCTATCTTGGCTGTCTGTCCAGGACAGTGAGTTAGATGTTAGTGATTAGTGAGAGAAAAGAGGGTGTAGTGGTCTTACACCTACTCATTGAGTCGTTAAAGCTCGCTCTAGGTGGGAGCCGGTACCGGGCTGCGAACCCAGTACCTACCGGCCATGTGTCCGACCGCTTATCCACGACACCACCGAGGCTGGTTCCTACCGATAAAACAGCGGTCCAAAGACAGGACAATATATACCACGGCTTTTGATGTAGCACTAGTTGGGACGGAACAAAACCGAGTCGATCGAACGCCATCGATCCTAGGAACCATCCAAACTCAGGCGAGCGCTCTACCACTGAGTTACATCCGTCTACAGAACAAAACAGAACAGTATTATACCCAGGCCGTTAGGCAAAGGAATACGGGGAAGCATTAACAACAATGTTTTTACATGGCAAGATAGGACAGGGTTTACACGAGACTATTAAAGAATAAATAGTATAAGTATTTAATATAAAATTCTTATATATATATATATATATATATATATATATATATATATATATATATATATATATATATATTTCACACGCGCACACACACACGTAATATATATATATATATATATATATATATATATATATATATATATATATATATATATATTTAAAGGGACATTCCCGAGTTTGCTGCATTGTAAGATGTTTCCGACTAATAAAATATTTCTACGATTAAACTTACATATTAAATATATTTTCTTGTTTAGAATATCAGTGTCTGTATATTCAATGTGTTTCTGATCGTTTTAATATTTGCAAGAAGCCCAAACTGGATTCTGTCTTCAAATAATTTCGTACGTACGAAAAAATAATTTTTAGGAAATAAAATGAAATTTAACCTAGTACAAATATTAGAACGACCAGAAACACGTTTAATATACAGCCACTAATATTTTATGCAGAAAAATATATTTGAAATGTAATTACATTCGTTAAAAAGTCTCTGTTAGTCGATAACATTTTAAACATTGCAGCAAACTCAGGAATGCCCCTTTAAGAATATATATATATATATATATATATATATATATATATATATATATATATATATATATATATATATGTGTGTGTGTGTGTTTGTGTTTGTGTGTGTGTGCGTGTGTGTGTATATATATATATATGTGTGTGTGTGTGTGTGTGTGTGTGTGTGTGTGTAATATAAAAGCTTTTAAATATTTTGCTCGTGTCCAAATTTAAGCTGCAACGAAGGAAAGGTCGCGGATACTTGTTTGATGACAACGCAGCAAATTGTGAGCTACGGCTATTTGGCGTCAAACATATGCTTGTTTTAATATTCATTTAGTTATAGTCCGTCCTACAGGGAACGCCTTTTTTATGCTTTAGAAATGACTACGTGTTATTTATTTTCGAGAAAATTGTTTTCTAAATTGGACACAAAAATAGTATCATCTTGTTATTTCGAAAATACTTTAACTTTTCTTCTTACGTCAAGCAAAACTGAAATTATTTACACAAAAAACATGTTTGTAAGAGAATTGGACGTATTCTTTTTTTCTTTGTATCTTTTTTCTTCCTTTCTTTCTATCTTTCTTTAATTCATTTATATGGTTCATTCATTCTTTTTTTTAAATAATTTATTTAATAGCAAAGACTGTAGCCTGCTGGTCGAGACTGATTTTCTTTTATAGCATTTTATCTGAAACATTCTGGCATAAATCAAAGTGATACGGCAATCAATTCTTTGTTTCTGTACGCAGACGACACAACTCCATTTTTATCACCCACTTTGAGATGTAATAAGATCAGGCTGAATTAAAATAAAAAACTTTTGTTTATGTAGCAGTTGTGTCAAGTAAGCGGCAAATTCCATTATTCTGTAATCAAGGTAGGAAATGTTTTATTTAACGACGCACTCAACACATTTTATTTACGGTTATATGGCGTCGGACATATGGTTAAGGACCACACAGATATTGAGGGAGGCAAATTATTACAGGCATATTATAAACATCAACTAAATGTTCTTAACTTTATAAATACTTAGTAATAGGATATGACTTTACAGAACTACCGTATGAAATCTATTCCAGATTTGTATAAAAAGTGCATCAGAAGAATAAGATTGTCTTCACATAGCTTAGTGATATAATAATATTGATAGACGTAATGGAGTTTGCGTAGCTTAGTGATATAATAATATTGATAGACGTAATGGAGTTTGCGTATTTTGTCAACTTGCAGAGATTGCAGAAATTTATTATAGGGTGCATCCATCTATGTTCAAATTAATACAATTGCTAAGTACAAATAATACTGAAGATTTGTGAAAATTAGGTAAAGATCTATTGAAAGTATTAAAAAAACGTGAAACCTATGTCATTGATACTTAGAAAGAAAGAAAGAAAGAAAGAAATGTTTTATTTAACGACGCACTCAACACATTTGATTTACGGTTATATGGCGTCAGACATATGGTTAAGGACCACACAGATTTTGAGAGGAAACCCGCTGTCGCCACTACATGGGCTACTCTTCCGATTAGCAGCAAGGGATCTTTTAATTGCGCTTCCCACAGGCAGGATAGCACAAACCATGGCCTTTGTTGAACCAGTTATGGATCACTGGTCGGTGCAAGTGGTTTACACCTACCCATTGAGCCTTGCGGAGCACTCACTCGGGGTCTGGAGTCGGTATCTGGATTAAAAATCCCATGCCTCGACTGGGATCCGAACCCAGTACCTACCAGCCTGTAGACCGATGGCCTACCACGACGCCAACGAGGCCGGTTTGTTACTTAGAGACAAAGTCGAATTGTACGTGTTCTATTATATTCACCTTTTATTGTAATAATGCTATTTTTATTTGACACATTTCATTCGTTTTGCAGCATGTTATTTGTATTTATAACAGTCATTGCTCACAGTTGAGAATTGAAAATACGGACATTCAAACGGAGACCCGCAAATGGAATCTACTCTATATAGATTGTAGAAAGTGATTGTTACGGATTATGATTGTAGAAAGTGATTGTTACGGATTGTGATTGTAGAAAGTGATAGTTCGGATTATGATGGTAGGAAGTGATTGTTACGGATTATGATTGTAGAAAGTGATTGTTACAGAATATGATGTTAGAAAGTGATTGTTACAGAATATGATGGTAGAAAGAGACTGTTACGGATTACGATGGTAGAAAGTGACTGTTACGGATTACGATGGTAGAAAAGTGATTTTTACAGAATATGATGGTAGAAAGTGATTGTTACGGAATATGATGGTAGAAAGTGATTGTTGCGGATTACGATGGTAGAAAGTGATTGTTACAGAATATGATGATAGAAAGTGATTGTTATGGAATATGATGATAGAAAGTGACTGTTACGGATTACGATGGTAGAAAGTGATTGTTATGGATTACGATGGTAGAAAGTGATTGTTACAGAATATGATGGTAGAAAGTGATTGTTATGGAATATGATGGTAGAAAGTGATTATTACGAAATATGATGGTAGAAAGTGACTGTTACAGAATATGATGGTAGAAAGTGATTGTTATGGAATATGATGGTAGAAAGTGATTGTTATGGAATATGATGGTAGAAAGTGATTATTACGAAATATGATGGTAGAAAGTGACTGTTACAGAATATGATGGTAGAAAGTGATTGTTACGGAATATGATGGTAGAAAGTGATTGTTACAGAATATGATGGTAGAAAGTGATTGTTATGGAATATGATGGTAGAAAGTGATTGTTACGGAATATGATGGTAGAAAGTGATTGTTACAGAATATGATGGTAGAAAGTGATTGTTACGGAATATGCATTACAGATTACACATATAGTTTACGGAAAATGGAACTTGAGCCTAATACCTCTGTATTTTCAAGCACATCGATTTAAATTACAGACCTCGGTGGCTCAGTGGTTAAGCCATTGGACTACATGCTGGTAGGTACAGGGTTCGCAACCCGGTACCGGCTCCAACCCAGATCCATAAGGCTACTGCACCATCTTCTCTCTCACTAACCACTAACCAACTTACAACTAACCCACAGGCAGCCCAGGTAGCTGAGGTGTGTGCTCAGGACAGCGTGCTTGAACCTTGATTGGATATAAGCACGAAAATAAGTTGAAATAAAATGAAAATGATTTAAATTTATAACATCCGAGGGCCCGTCTCCACTATCATATAAGAAACGAAAATACATTATTTACACTCTAAGAGGCGGGACGTAGCCCAGTGGTAAAGCGCTCGCTTGATGCGTGGTCGGTCTGAGATCGATCCCCGTCTATGGCCCATTGGGTTATTTCTCGTTCCAGCCAGTGCTCCACGACTGGTATATCAAAGGCCGTGGTATGTGTTATCCTTATCCTGTCTGTGGGATGGTGCATATAAAATATCCCTCCCTACTAATGGAAAATGTTGCGGGTTTCCTCTCTAAGACTATTTGTCAAAATTACCAAATGTTTGACATCCTGTAGCCGATGATTAATAAATCAATGTGCTCTAGTTGTATCATTAAACCTTAAAAACCGGTTCTTCTGTTCCATCTTGTTATTAGTCGACTTACCCGGAAAGACATAAATGAAAGCTTAAGAAAATGAAAGCCTTGTTTCGCTAATTAAATGACAAACATTTTGCTGGAATATCGTTAATTGTGTGAATATGGTTAACAAGGGACTGACTGCCTTGTGTTTAATAATGCTTGATATGCACTAAACCCATCAAACCATGCAATAAAACAGATTTATTGTAAAATGACCATCTGCAAAATTATCAACGAACTTCCAATTTTAGTGCTACGAAATGGGTCAGCGTTGGGTCATTATTATATGGGTCACTAATTGGTCACTGATTACTTTGTTGGAATTGTTTATAGTGCAAGTAAAACCAATTTGTTTTAGAGTATTAGACAACGGTGCCATGGTTTAATGGAGTGCCATTCCTGGAGTCGTGTGCTGTAATGTTCAAATATTAATATGGCGACCTAGGCTTTTGAATATAGTTATATGCCATCCCACAGACAGGATAGCACATAGATATACTAGTCGTGGTACACTGGCTGGAACTAGAAATAGACCACTGGGCCCACCGATGGGGATCGATCCTAGACCGTTTGTTTGTTTGTTTTGTCTAACGACACCATTAGAGCAAATTGATTTATTACTCATCGGCTATTGTATGCCAAACATTTGGTGATTCTGAAATATAGTCTTAGAGAGGAAACCCGCTACATTTTTCCATTAGTAGTAAGGGATCTTTTATATGCACCATAGGCCTGGATAACACATACAACGGCCTTTGATATACCAGTCGTGGTGTACTGGCTGCAACGAGAAATAGCCCAATGGGCCCACCGACGGGATCGACCCAAGACCGACCGCGTACCATGCGAACGCTTTACCACTAGGTTACATCCCTCCCCTTATAGTATATAGTGAAAAGTAAGTTGAACAAAACTAGGGGCCTAATTCACAAAACTCTTGCAGTGCAATGCTAAAAGACTTGCAAAAGAGGATGCTTTGTTGTCTAGCAGAGCCTAAAAGACCTTTGTGAATTAGGCCCCAGACTTGCAACATAATACCCGTCATCACAATATAACGGTTTGTCTCAAGAAACGATTCAGGTCAAATGTATAATGGCCGGAAGCTTAACAGCGCAATTTGACCAAACTGTCCCGGTTGTTTAAAGGTCGAGAATCTCTGTCTATTGCTAGGCTCAGACTGTCCACTGTCACGACGAAAATGGACAACTCGACGGTTGCGTTGTAATTTCCCCCAATACCCGACTTATAACGGAATGGGTTATACGACGAGAATCATCGAGTTTTAAGAGCGCCCAGACTAACAACTGGACAGTCGTATAAAGTCGTGATAGCAGAAAGTTGGCCACCTTTTAGCTGGCAGTTGGTAGTCTGACCCTAACATTAAGAGTAACTGCTATTGGAAGTGAGTCTGGTAGGTACTGAGTTCGCGCCCCCGTACTGATTCCCTCTGAATGTGAGTTTTAACGGTTCGATGGGACGGTGTACACCGACATATCACTTAATAACGATAAACAGTTAACCGTTAACTCGCTGTCCTAGACAGAGCCCAGATAGTTGAGGTGTCACCGTGTGTGTGTGTGTGTGTGTGTGTGTGTGTGTATGTGTGTGTGCCCAGGACAGCGTACTTCAATCTTAACTGGATATAAGCATGCAAATAAATTAAACTCAAACGAAAGTCAAAAGTAAAAGTTTGTATTGTTTAACATCTATTGATGTGTAACTAATACATTTGGTATAAAATGTAATCGAAGTTCTGTTATGCATGGACACATTTACAAACACAAAACCTCCCCTAAAAATCATACCTCAACATACCTGATAATAAAAGTTAAAGTTTGTTTAACGACACCACTAGAGCATATAGATTCACTAATTATCGGCTGTTTGATGTCAAACATTTAATAATTATGACATATATTGTCTTTGAGAGGAAACCCGCTACATTTTTTTTCATTAGTAGGAAAACGGTGAGCGATCCTAGACCAACACTAGGTTACGTCCCGCTCCTCGAAAGTAAAGTTTGTTTTGTTTAACGACACCACTAGAGCACATCGATTAATTAATCATCGGTTATTGGATGTCAAACATTTGGTAATTCTGACTATTAGTCAACAGAGGAAACCTGCTACATGTTTTTCTAATGCAGCAAGGGATCTTTTATATGCACAGACAGGAAAACACATACCACGGCCTTTGTCTAGTTGTGGTGCACTGGTTGGAACGAGAAAAAACACAATCAGCTGAATGGATCCACCGAGGTGGTTCGATTCTGAGACACAAGCACCTCAAGCGAGCACTCAACTGACTAAGCTACCCCCCCCCCCCCCCACCCTCATCCCCGCCCAACGCCGCTCCTCGAATGCTGTAAGGTTGTAAACGCTGTATTAACGCTTTATCTCGATTCCCAAGTCTTGGAGTTATTGTTCACAGTTGTGACGTAATCATATTAGTTGTAACTCGCCACCTGAAGTCAATACGTGTTGATATACGCGCATGCCGTGTCTTGATTTCCAATGTTACCTTGTATGGACATAGCGAGCTGCCGTTTTGATTCTTGGCACGTGGATCATGTCTGATACTGAGGGGGGCGTAATCAAGTTGCCATTCATTTGCAGGTCAAGTACCAAGTTATTACTGTTTGTAGTCTTAATTTAACGACAATACGTTTACATCCAATTCATTTTAACTTGATGTTCGTCCCCTTTGGCCTGTCTCCAGAATGGTGTTAATGGTTAGTGTAAGTGAGAGAGAAGTCAATGTACTTGCAGCAAGCCTCCCAAAAGTTGCTGGGATGCGAACTCATTACCTATCAAACCCACTGACTTAACCACTCACCAGTTGAACGGAAGGAAGGAAATGGTTAATTTAACGACGCACTCAACACATTTTATTTACGGTTATATGGCGTCGGACATATAGTTAAGGACCACACAGATATTGAGGGAGGAAACCCGCTGTCGCCACTTCATGCGCTACTCTTTTTGATTAGCAGCAAGGAATCTATGCACCATCCCATAGACAGGATAGCACATACCACGGCCTTTGATGTAGCAGTCGTGGTGCACTGGCTGGAGCGTGAAATAGCCCAATGGGCCCACCGACGGGGATCGATCCCAAACCGACCGCGCATCAAGCGAGCGCTCTACCACTGGTCTATGTCCCGCCCCCATTTGAACGATTCTGTGTTTTACTCCGACCATTCGTGTGGTATTTGAGGTAATGTATACTAAGTATACTTATGATGTAAGCAAGCAGTGCTCCGTGATATTAACACATACACTGGACCGGCCCCGGTGGCGCAGTTAAGTAATCGGACTACAGACTGGTAGGTACAGGGTTCGCAGCCCGGTACCGGCTCCAACCTAGAGCGAGTTCTTAAGGGCTCAGTGGGTAGGTGTAAGACCACTACACCCTCTTCTCTCTCTTAACAACTAGCCAACTAACAACTAACCCACTGTCCTGGACAGACCAGATAGCCGAGGTGTGTGCCCAAGACAGCGTGCTCGAACCTTAATTTGATATAAGCACGAAAATAAGTTGACATGAAACATACACTGGAAGAACAGAATGTAAAATACCTCTATTATTAACACATGTATAAATTTAGTACATGAACAAAACATGTTAACTTTATTATATAGACTCACATTCTGTTTAAACTTTGTTTTATATATCCAAATAGTATATTTAATAATCGTGTTTGTTAAAACAAGTGTTGATTTTAATCACTGTTGGACCTTTTACAGAACTTGTACCGACTTTGAGGTAAATGTACATTATGTTTTATCAGTACATTCACACAAGAAGTAGAATTAATCGCCAGTACATCTTTCTTTTTCTTACCTTCGTTGGGCTCATTGGGCTATTTCTCGTTCCAGCCAGTGCTCCACGACTGGTATATCAAAGACCCTGGTGTGTGATATCCTGTCTGTGGAATGGTGCCAATGGCGGATCCAGAAAATCCATTAGGGGTGGGCAATGACATGAGGCGAAATGCCAAGAGAACTTTGGGGGAGGTTTGGAGGGGAATCGTAATTTTTTTTTTTTAAATATATAATAAAATATATAACTGTCGCAAATTCAGGGGGGCCCGGGCCCCTGTCCTCCCCCTTAGATCCGCCTCTGTGTGCATATAAAAGATCCCTTGCTTTTAATGGAAACATGTAGCGGGTTTCCTCTCTATATCCAATAACCGATGATTAAAAGTTCAATGTGCTCTAGTGGTGCCGTGAAACAAAACAACCTTTAACTAACTTTTTTCTTTATCTTTAAAAAAACAAAACAAACATTTATTGCAGATTCTACTATCTGTGGTAATCTATATATACTTGACCGGCCTCGGTGGCGTCGTGGTTAGGCCATCGGTCAACAGTCTGGTAGGTACTGGGTTCGGATCCCAGTCGAGGCATGGGATTTTTAAACCAGATACCGACTCCAAACCCTGAGTGAGTGCTCCGCAAGGCTCAATGGGTAGGTGTAAACCACTTACACCGACCAGTGATCCATAACTGGTTCAACAAAGGCCATGGTTTGTGCTATCCTGCCTGTGGGAAGCGCAAATAAAAGATCCCTTGCTGCTAGTCGGAAGAGTAGCCCATGTAGTGGCGACAGAGGGTTTCCTTTCAAAATCTGTGTGGTCCTTAACCATATGTCTGACGCCATATAACCGTAAATAAAATGTGTTGAGTGCGTCGTTAAATAAAACATTTCTTTCTTTTTATATATACTTAGCCTAACCCTAGTAACAAAACAACAGGACACGTGTTTAAATATATTTGTATGCATGTTCAGTTTTAAACAATGGCTTTAGACGATTTTTTTTTTGAAACTATTCTATCATTTATGCGGATATTGCAATAATATGTTTACACATTTTGTTATAACTATTGTCTATTGCTACTAAGCTGTTGTATACAAAAATTGTAAAGTCTAAAATATTCTTTTTAAAGAACTAATCAAAATTATACCCAGGTGATTTTCCAGTCTTATATATTAGTTATGAAAATCCATGTAATAAAAACAATAAAAATGTGTCAGACTGGAAAATCACTTGGGTATAATTTTGATTAGTATTTCTTCTTTTTTGTACATATTAAACTAACAGATCTAATTTAATAGCATTTTCATAAAATAATAAAATTTGTTTTGTTTAAAGACACTACTAGAGCACAATGTTTAATTAGCCATCGGCTATTGGAAGTTTGTTTTGTTTAACAACACCACTAGAGCACGTTGATTTATAGTCTTAGAGAGGAAACCCGCTACATTTTTTCCATTAGTAGCAAGGGATCCTTTATATGCACCATCCCACAGACAGGATAACACATACCACGGCCTTTGATATACCAGTAGTCGTGCACTAGCTGGATCGAGAAATAGCCCAATGGGCCTACCGACGGGGTGGGCTACTGGGTGCCATGTATACATTTTATAATTGTTCAAAGGAAACCCACTGAGGTATCAAAAACGATTGAAAATAACCACTACGATAAAAGAAGAAAAACTAAAATATTTTCACTTGCAAAATGGTATATGTATAAAGTTAAAACGTTTGTGTTATGTTTAACGACACCGCTAGAGCACATTGATTATTTATTATTCATCGACTAATGGATATCAAACATTTGGTAATTTGAACATATAATCTTAGAGAGGAAACCCGCTACATTTTTCCATTCGTAGGAAGGGATCTTTAATATGCACCATGCCACAGACAGGATAGCACATATCACGACCTTTGATATACCAGTCGTGGTGCACTGGCTAGAACGAGAAATAGATCCCAGACCGACCGCATATCAAGCGAGCGCTTTACCACTGAGCTATGTCCATCCCTTCATATATATATATATATATATATATATATATATATATATGTCGTAGTCTTAAAGGCATACTGTCACGGATTTAAGGACCTTATTTCTCTAAAAATGGATAATAAATAAAAATTACATTAATTGTTGGAAACCAAATCTAGCTATCGCATCACCTTAACTGAACCACGATGGAGTGAAATCCATGTCATCCCTCTCGTCAATTTTAGTTTTTGAATTATGTATCATTGCCATAATTCAATTATTTTTACAAAATGTCATTAATAAATGGAGTATGGTGGTTATGAAGATGGTTGAATAAAGTACATGTAAGGACAAATCAAATTATGTGTGTTTAGGAAATACTTTGTTAGACCATTAAATAGGTCGGTGGTCTGTGACAATATGCCTTTAACGATATTTTTATGATTGGTATATGAAACGTAGTACTAATCAGCTACTGACTAAGACTGGTTTTGTGTTTCTTTTCAGAACAATGAACAAACTACAGATGTCTGGATTTGCTCTATTGCTGTCAGTACTGTTAGCTGCCGTCACACAAGCTCATTACCTGCCATACTTCAACAGCAGGTACGCGTACTAGTTTCCAGTGGCGGATTCAGAAAATCCATTTTGGGGGGGGGGGGCAGTGACATGAGATGGAATGCTAAGGAGGAGGTTTGAAGGGAGATCGTAAAAAAATGAAAACTTATATATAATAAAATTATAACTATCGCAAAATTTAGTGTGGGGGGGGGGGGCGACAACGGGTTACCTCTCACAATCTGTGTGGTCCTTGGTCATGTGTCTGACGCCATGTAGCCGTGGGTAAAATGTGTTGAGTGCGTCATTAAATAAAACTTTTCTTTCTTTCCTTCTGTTGTTTCACTCATTCCAGTACGTACATATAGCTCCTGGCCTTATGGGAGGCTCTGACCGGCCTCGGTGGCGTCGTGGTAGGCCATCGGTCTATAGGCTGGTAGGTACTGGGTTCGGATCCCAGTCGAGGCATGGGATTTTTAATCCAGATACCGACTCAAAACCCTGAGTGAGTGTTCCGCAAGGCTCTATGGGTAGGTGTAAACCACTTGCACCTACCAGTGATCCATAACTGGTTCAACAAAGGCCATGGTTTGTGCTATCCTGCCTGTGGGAAGCGCAAATAAAAGATCCCTTGTTGCTAATCGGAAGAGTAGCCCATGTAGTGGCGACAGCGGGTTTCCTCTCAAAATCCTTAACCATATGTCTGACGCCATATAACCGTAAATAAAATGTGTTGAGTGCGTCGTTAAATAAAACATTTCTTTCTTTCTTTTTATGGGAGGCTGGAACTTGATCCTC
>NC_054707.1:23826844-23836844 GCF_016097555.1 Gigantopelta aegis
TGCCCCTATCCACAGAGGTTCAGGCACGCCCACCACGGATTTAGCCTCTGACTTCGCCAGTGACTAACTCCGGAGCAGGAGGGGGGTAAGTTTGAGGTGGGCGGAATTTGGAATAAAGCCATTTAGTAAGGTCGACGCGAGCGCGGACCAAATAGCAGACACTTCGTAAACTTGAAGTACGCCGAGTGGGAGCCGTGCTCTGATTGGCTGAATTTCGATTCCTCGGTGAAGCCTGTATTTTACCTAAGTCTACAAAGTAACTGCATCCAAAACATGTCCGGACTCTAAAATTTAACCAAAAATAGTGATTTTGAGCAATTGAACGGGCGCCAAAATAAAATGCGTTAGACTACTTATAAAAAAATAAACATAAGAATTTAGAACTGCTTCCAAAACGTTTAAAGTCTAACTAGCCCCAAAAAAGAGGTTGTTACCTGTCCTAGGAAAGGTTGTTAGCGGGGATGTCGTCACGGAGAGGCGATGAATAGGGACGAGTCCAGATGGGTGAGGGCGTACCGGTTTGCGGACTTGGCGATGCTCTCGGTGATTGGACGGTAGTCATCCCCGGCAACGGTCTTGATGACGCGGTGGATGGTCGGGTTGTCCATTTCATCGAGAAGCATCCCTTGGTTGAAAAGTCCCTTCCGGCGGACTGTAAGGCAGATCCCTCGCCCATCGTTTATCGTGATCCTACGCATCGAGAACTCTCCCTCAGTTCGTGGCAGAGGTTGGTAGGACTCCGGAGTCGGTCCACAAAGGAGCTGACGGACATCCCCAATGTTGGTCTTGACCAGCCTGGAATAGCGTGTTGGGAGCTTGCCGGCCTGCAGTGACCAAGGTTCTTCAGGGGGCTGGTCGTTCACTGGAGATGATGTTGGTGGGGGCGGTTGTATCGGCGGACTTGGCTTGGCTGTCTGGTCGCCTGGTGACACCATCGCCTTTCGTTTTCCAACGAGTACCAGTCGGGCCTGGGTATCTACAGCGCCACTCTTCCTGGGTGGGGGTGGCATCGCTGGAATCCCGGGGGTCGAAGTAGTCGGAGTTGTTGGTGGCGACTCCATCTGGGCCTGGTTAGGGACCGTGTCCGCCACTGGCGAGTCGACGACTGTATCCTGCAAAGCTGGATCAGCTGGCCTCGCTGGTATTGACTTGGGCTTGGGGGGTTCAACGGGAAAAGTCGCCGCCGGTAGTTGAGCTACCGGTTTTGACCTCCCCCGGTCCGCCCCTGGCGCGTCCGTCTTCCTCCTCCTTCTCCTCCTAGTTGATTTCTTAACCGGGTCGCCGTACACCAAAGTCACGGTTGCCCGTGACCCGGTGTACGCGACGCGGTATTCCAGTAACGTCCCGTATGAAGCAATGAGTCCCCCCAGGTGGGGGGGGGGGGGGGGGGGGTAGCTCGAGAGAGCAGGCACACACGTCCTGCTTCATCTTTGCTAGATTTCGGGGAACTCGCAACTGAAAATGCAACTGCAAGAATCGAATGCAAGAACACTCCCACCTACCCGTTTACTACTGGCCTGGGCTTTTATAGACTAGTAGTCCATGGTGGACACCTACCGCTAAAAATAACTATTATGCCGAAAACGGCCAATTTACATACCTGGAACTATAGCGTTCTTATATATACGTGTAATTAGTTATAAGTAGGTATAAAAGTTATGTCATCATTAGCTTTGACATTTTGTGTTGGCGGTATAGTATAAGGATCATTTCATTTCAACTTATTTTCGTGCTTATATCCAATTAAGGATCAAGCACGCTGTCCTGGGCACACACCTCAGCTCAGCTATCTGGGCTGTCTGTCCAGGACAGTAGGTTAATTGTTAGTTGGTTAGTAGTTAGTGAGAGAGAAGAGGGTGTAGTGGCCTTACACCTACCCATTGAGCCCCTAAGAACTCGCTCTGGGTTGGAGCCGATACCGGGCTGCGAACCTGTACCTACCAGCCTGTAGTCCGATGGCTTAACCACTACGCCACCGAGGCCGGTTTGTATAAGGATCTGTTTTATACATACACGGTACTGTAACGACCGATTATGGGTTTTTTGGTTTATGTAATATATGTAACAGGTGGCCCAATGGATCGCCCCTCATATGTATCTTTGTTTTAGGTTTATGCTCAAGAACAGTATTATGTAATAGTTTGTTCATAGTTTCAAGGGCGAATACACCTTTTTCTAAATGGGGTGGGGAGGGGGTGGGCAACAGTTTTGTTCTCCCAATTTAGCCATTTTGTGTGGAACAAATTTAATGCATTCAGTATATTTCAAGTTTTAACACAGCGAAATTTTAAAGGGACGTGTATACATAAGCAGACTTCTCTGGATCGGCGTGTATTTTTCTGTCATTGTTTACATTATATATTTATGTTATATGTTTTTAATGTGTTAAATTGTTTTACGAATACAACAGTGTTATTACAAAATATGACTAGTAACCGAACACCAAAAGATGGAGGGGACATCACCATAGGGATTGAAGACTGAGGTTTATGAGGGGTATTTAAATGTTCAAAATGTTTAAAAGTTGAAAAGGTTGTGACACACTGTTGAACATGAACGCCTCGGAAAGCTTCAGAGGGGTGGGGCTTTTTTCTTCTTCTTCTTCTTTGTTTTGTTGAACGACACCACTAGAGCACTTTGATTATTAATCATCAGCTATTGGATGTCAAACATTTGGTAATATTTACATATAGTCTTAGAGAGGAAACCCGCTACATATTTCCATCAGTAACAAGGAATATTTTATGTGTACCGTCACACAGACATGATGGCACATACCACGGCCTTTGATATATTAGTACCAGTCGTGGTGCACTGGCTAGAGCGAGAAATGCTGCGCTTGATTGACAATGCGCTGACTGACGCCACTCGTCTTACCGTTCCATAGCAATTTGGCCAGAAGTAGCTCAGTGGTTATTCCCTCGCCTGATGCGCGGTCGGTGTGGGATCGATCCCCGTCGATGGGCCCATTTGGCTATTTCTCGTCACACCCAGAGCACCACGACTGGTATATCAAAGGCCGTGGTATGTGCTATGGTGCATATAAATGATCCCTTGCTACTAATGGAAAACAAATGTAGCGGTTTTTCTCTCTAAGACTGTCGGTGGGTCTACAACTGGTGATATGTATTATCCTCTCTGTGGTGTGATGAATCTATTTGTTAAAACCGAGGGGTTTTGTTTGTTTGTTTGTGTGTTTTTTGTTGTTGTTGTTGGGGTTTTTTTTGGGGGGGTTGGGGGTGGGGTGGGGGGTAGATTTGGCATTGTTCCCATCCAACGGTAACATCATGGCATCTATTGAGGACTTTGGAAGTTCAAAGTTAAAACATTTTGTCACAACGAAATTAGACCATCGCTGGGTACAAGGTATAGTAAAATACGTATAAATTATTTGCCATGACTCCCGACATTTTGAATGCTCCAGGTAATCATAGACCATTGAAGGAAAGAAGAAGGAAATGTTTTATTTAACGACGCACTCAATCATAGCCCAGTGACGTCATTATCAGGTGGGACGGGGCGTAGCCCAGTGGTAAAGCGCCCGCTCGATCCGCGGTCAGTCTGGGATCGATTCCCGTCGGGCTATTTCTCGTTCCAGCCAGTGCACCACGACTGGTATATCAAAGGCCGTGGTATGTACTACCCTGTCTGTTGGATGATGCATATAAAAGATCCCTTACTGCTAATCGAAAAGAGTAGCCCATGAAATGGCGACAGTGGGTTTACTCTCTCGATATCTGTGTAGTCCTTAACCATATGTGTGACGCCATATAACTGTAAATAAAATGTGTTGAGTGCGTCGTTAAATAAAACATTTACTTCCTTCTTCCTTCATTATCAGGTAGGGTCGGGACGTAGCCCAGTGGTAAAGCGCTCAATTGGTGCGCGGTCGCTTTGGGATCAATCCCCGTCGGTGGAAGTATTGGGCTATTTGTCGTTCCTGCCAGTACACCACGACTGATATATTAAAAGCCGTGGTATGTGCTATCCTGTTTGTGGGATGGCTGATATAAAAGATATCTTGCTACTAATGGAGAATAAAAAATGTAACGGGTTTCCTATCTAAGACTATATGTCAAAATTACCAAATGTTTGACATCCAATAGCCGATGATTAATAAATCAATGTGGTCTAGTGGTGTCGTTAAACAAAACACATTTTAACTTTCATTATCAGGTATGTTGAGGTATGATTTTAGGGGAGATTTTGTTCTTGTAAATGTGTCCATGCATAACTGAAATTAGATTACATTTTATAACAAATGCATTAGTTACACATCAATAGATGTACCAAAAAAAAAAAAATCCTCATAATTAAAAAAACACCACCAACAACAAAAAAACCTATAGATTATGTACTCGATTCGTGTTACTAGTAAAAATATCCTCTGGACGTAAAGTTTCACGAAAAAAAAAGCTGTAAACATTGTATTAACGGGGCTATATCAGTTACAAGCGCCATATTTCGCTATTTATTTATTTTTTACATTTATTTGTAATAAATAACTACAAAATCATCGATCCATTCATATTCCTTGCATAAATATCCGGGGAATATTGAAATTGTAATACGCTGGCACGCCACGTAAACAGTCGTCGATAGCAGTATGACTAGCCGCCTGTCACATGTAACAAATCATGGAAAATCGACGAATCGGCACCATTTGGCAAATCGGCTGCCAAAATTGTCTGCCCAAATTGTATGGCATTCGTCGAAAGCATGTCTTATATACTCTTCAAAAGAAACGCAAAACCACATTGTCGTAACATTTGGAGAATTGATTTAATTATTGAATGGTGAGTCCGATAATTACCAAATGTTGCAGGATTGTTCACAATTCATTCTAGTCCATTGTGAGTAAGTGATAGGACACACCACCAAGGTCAAGGTTATCTGGAGTCAATACCGGGTGTGGCCTCCGCGTGTGTTGACAACTGCCTGGCACCGCCTGCCCATTGAAGCAACCAGAGTACGGATGACGTCCCGGGGGATGGTGGCCCACTCGGCCTGCAAGGCTGCTGCCAGCTCGGGCAGGGTCTGGGGCTGTGGTTGTCGCTGTCGGAGGCGTCGGTCCAACTCGTCCCATAGATGCTCAATTGGGTTCAAATCCGGTGATATCGATGGCCAAGGAAGGACATTAATGTTGTTGTTCTGTAGGAAAGCCGTTGTGAGACGTGCTGTGTGAGGCCTGGCGTTGTCATGTTGGAACACTGCGTTGGCGTTGGCCATAACTGGAACGATGTGTGGCCGGAGGATCTGGTCAATGTAGCCCTGTGCATTCAGGTTGCCCTGCACGTGGACCAGGTCAGTTCTGCCAGTGTGTGAGATGGCTGCCCACACCATGACACTACCCCCGCCGAATCTGTCCACTTCCTGCACGCAGTTTGCCGCATAACGTTCACCACGACGCCTATACACGCGACATCTTCCATCATGATGTCGGAGCAGAAATCGGGACTCGTCACTGAACCACACCTGTCTCCATCGCAGTTGAGGCCATTGTCGATGAATCTGGCACCACTGCAGTCGGAGTCGACGGTGTTGTGGTGTTAAGATGACACCTCGAACTGGACGTCTGCCACGAATTCCTACCTCACGTAGGCGGTTCCGTACGGTCTGGTCGGATATCCTGCGCAAACCTGGTATTGCTGCGGCTGTGGAGGTGGCAGTAGTCAATCGTTCCCGAAGGTGGCGTACCCGGATGTAGCGGTCCTGCCCGGGGGTAGTGACCCGTGGTCGACCGGATCTAGGGAGGTCACGTGTTGATCCATGTTGCTGGTAACGGTCCCACAGTCTGGAGATGGTACTTGGGGACACATGGAATGCCCTGGCAACGGCCGTTCTGGATTCGCCTGCGTCTAGTCGCCCGATGGCATTGTTTCTCTGCGGTTCACTGAGACGTGGCATGTCCTGGATTGTCAACTGTCGGCCAGATACAGAGGCCAGGTAAGCGAACACCCTGCACTTTTATACTGTCGGTGTTCATGTTGCACGTGCAGACAACGCACGTGCAGTGGTGACATGGTTTGCACGTGGCTGCGTTTTTGCGAATATTCACATTTTGGAACTTTATTGTACAGTAGCTGCGTTTTATCGAATGTAACCGTGGGAATGTGTTTGGGACATGCAATGACCTTATATTCACAAAGCATGAACCGGTAGGAAACATAAAATCGGAGTTATAACCCATTTGTACCCTTTAGCGTTTCTTTTTTTGAAGAGTATATTTACTAAGCTAACACACACACACACACACACACACACCAAACGAACACATCAGTCGCGAAATTATATGTAGAACGCGTGTTCCCCAAACGATGAAAACATTACTAACAAGATAAAACTATAGGCTAGTCTGGCATCAGGTATTTTAGACAGAGATGCGTCAGGAAATACTAGTCGTTTCTAAATGTCTACCACACAAGTTTTGCAAACACCAGGCGCGTGTGCAGTGGGGGGTTTTAAGGGTTGAACAGCCAAGAAGCAGGTATATTTCTTACGTTTGTTGTTGAGGGGTTTTGTATGAACAGTGTTCTATAAATCAAACGTTTTAATATTGACATGTGCTTAGAAAAAATTTAAAGTTCAGACTACGATGTGGAGGTAAGTATGTTGACTTGTTTGTTTAAACCGTATAACTGCCTGTAAACGCACGTGCATTTTTTTTTTTACCATATCTACGTGTAACCACACGCATTGAGTCTATTTATAGTACATGTTATATCTGTCTGAGCACGGACTTGTGTTGTATCCATCTTGTCAATGTTTGTCATGAATTGTATCCATTTGTTTTATTCTGTGCCTGTATGTACAGGCACGTATGCAAATATGCGTGTGTATTTTGTTTCTGTTTACTGTGTAAGTGTGTTAAACGTAAGGTGTGTATAATCTATAATGTACACGCTCGTATTGCGTTTGTCTATTTGCGTGGTTGTAAAGGCACGTTTGTATATGTCTGTTTATTGTATAAATTGTTTGTAAAAGCACGAATGTGCATTTTGTTTATTTACTGTGCATCTGTCTGTAAACACGTATGTACAGTTGTCTATTTACCGTATACGTGCTTGTAAACGCACGTATGTACATTGTTTATTTTTCGTACCCGTTCTTGTAAATGTTTGCATATTCAATTACCTATTTGCATTCCATGTTGTGGAATGCACAATAATGTATATTTAAATTTGACAAATAATTAAATTAATATGCTACTAAATATCATAAATAAATTTGACACAACACTGTCAGTAATAAAAAAACCTAATTAGTATATAATATAATTAGTATAATATATATATATTTAAAAAAAAAAAGTATTGAAACAAGAGTAAATGTTATGTTACATTTATGCTGCTATGTTTTATAATTGGCACGTTATGTAAAAAAAAAAAAAATCGGTCTCTGGTCATACCAAATTCCGGAATTGTAGTGGCGATGCGGCTATGTATTTTAAAAGCATGTATTGTACAGAAAAGATGGGTATATTTCATGCCAAAATAAGGGGCATATTTAAATTGAAATCAGAATGCACGTCCTAGTCCATGCGCGATGGAATTCTGGCTCTAAATGCGATTTTACGTCATAGCAAGAAAAGCCCGGTAAAAATAAACATGTCATCATACCACGTGAAATTGAAAAACTGAAAATGTTGACGCGCGAGGGTCAAAATCGACGCGTGCGCCGACCAGAGACCATTACTGTATTTTGTTTGGCCTTAGAGCTATGTGTTATAATTAACACGTTAGAGCCCTAAGCGCACACTTTAATAACATATATTATTCTGTATGCATTTATATAGCGGAAAACGAAAGCGAAACGGACTTATTCCGGAGAATCCCGAGAATCTGACTGATGCCCAGCGCGCGGTATTAGTGAGACAAATCTTACAGAAAGCCCAGGAGGAGGTGGACAAGACAAAGGAGTATAGCGAGAGAGAGCAGACGTACAACCTGGGTAACGTGATTTTCTTTGATTTATTGTTCAACTCACTGGATAATCGGCTACATGACTAATTGGCTGGATAAAAATATGCTTGGTTGATTGATTGACCGACTGACTAGCTGGATAAAAAGGTGATTGACTTAGTGACTGATTGACTGACTGATTGGCTGACTGACTGACTGACTAGCTAGCGAGCTAACTGACTGACTAGCTGACTGACAGATTGACTGACTGACTAGCTAACTGACTGACTGACTGACTGACTAGCTGACTGACTGACTGACTGACTGCTTGGCTGGCTGGATAAAATATGCTTGGCTCACTGACTGGATGGATGAAAAGATGACTGACTTATTGACTGACTGACTGACTGACTAATTAACTGACTGACTTGCTACATGACTGACTGCTGACTGGGTGTCTGATTGGCTGAATAATTGACTGACTGACTGACTGATTGAGTGACTGACTGACTGACTGACAGACTGACTGACTGGCTGGATAACAAGATGGTTGACTTATTGACTGATTGACTGACTAACTAGCTGATTAAATGACTGACTGACTGACTAACTGACTGATTGACTGACTGGATGACTAACTGGCTGACTGACTAGCTGGCTTACTGTTTGGCTGTCTGTCTGGTTGGTTTGTTGGATGGTTCGCTCAATGAATGTCTAACAGATTGATGGCTGACTGGTTTGTGTATTTGTTAATTTGTGTCACTTCTCATGGTGGTTTTTCGCGTTATTACAATTTGAATTTTACAGGTTCTACCCTTGTCTATCTGAATCTGGTTCGGGCATACCTCAGTATCTCGACATAAATGTCGTGTCACATGACTGTTTCTGTATTCCATCCATAGGCGTTGGAAGCTAGGTGGGGCGGGGGTTCAGGAGGCACTGCCCACCCACCCCCCAACTTTGACGTTTATCCATAGCCCAACTCCACAGCTGACATAAGATTTAATATAACTGGTTCCTCTAGTTGTCAACTAATTAATATTCTATTACACTGTTCCTGTTATCTATAATGTATCTGACTGAATAGACCGGCCTCGGTGGCGTCGTGGTTAGGCCATCGGCCAACAGGCTAGTAGGTACTGGTTTCGGATCCCAGTCGAGGCATGGGATTTTTAATCCAGATACCGACTCCAAACCTTGAGTGAGTGCTCCGCAAGGCTCAATGGGTAGGTGTAAACCACTTACACCGACCAGTGATCCATAACTTGTTCAACAAAGGCCATGGTTTGTGCTATCCGGCCTGTGGGAAGCGCAAATAAAAGATCCCTTGCTGTCTGTCGTAAAAGAGTAGCCTATGTGGCGACAGCGGGTTTCCTCTAAACAAAACACCAAAAAACAGTGTCAGAATGACCATATGTTTGACGTCCAATGGCCGATATTAAGATAAAAAATCAATGGCGTCGTTAAAAACAACAAACTTTACTTTACTGACTGAATAGTCCCTACCTATTTTGAACAGTATACATTTTTGTACAACCCACGCGCCGTTGCAATAATACATATGTCATCGGAAAGTCAATAGGTATTAAAAAAAACTGACAGATGGCGAATTTCGCAGAATACTGAACACATTCGAAACGTGACTGAAAGAAAACCAAACAAATTCAGATGCTGTTTTGTTTACCAGTAAGTACGCACTTCTGTGTTGTTGGGTGGCTTTGACGGATTAAAAACATTTGATCCAAATTTATGAAAGCTATTCATCACACATGCTACATTAAAAAATCACTAATTTAGTGTGTGTGTGTGGGGGGGGGGGGGGGGGTACGCCTTAAACTGTAATACATGTACGGTACACTTTGTGCTAATAAAGGTTCTTATTTCTTTTTTCTTTTTTTCTTTTTTCGGGGGTGGGGGTGAGGAGGAGTTCCCATTCATAAGTAAATAAATAATTGTGTTAATTGTTATAACAGCTAGGTAACATGAATTATGTTTCATAACTTAGGTGGTTTTAGTAGCAACAATTATTTAAAATTTATTCTAAACTGATGAAAATTATTTGCATATTTTTCTAAACAAACCGTAAAATATGCCCAATG